>NC_057802.1:340003990-340287859 GCF_018294505.1 Triticum aestivum | reverse complement strand
CGCCCCGCAGCACCGCCCCGCCCGGCTCCGTCCGGCACCGCCCCGGCCGCACGCCGCTCCCGATGGCGCCGAAGAAGACGCCGAAGGGCAAGTTGGGCTTCTTCGGTGTGAGGCAGAAGCCCTCCAGCAACTGGGGTGTGGAGTTCTCCGACGCCGGAAGGCGTTGGTAGATCGGCACGTACCCCTCCGCCCACGAGGCTACGCGTGCCTACGACGTGGTGGTGTGGAGTGCCGAGAGGCCTCGATCGCACCTCAACTTTCCAAAGATCGAGAGTCGGGCGGTAGCGGAGATGCTTGTGCCGCAGGGCATCAACATGAAGGAGATCACGACGAAGAAGAAGAAGAAGAAGCCGTCGGTTGTCGATAGTGCTGGCGAGACCGATGAGGAGGCGATGGCGAGATTTGCTCGGGAGCATCCGAAGTACGTCCAGGCCGAGCTGGAGTACTACTGGAAGCGTGAGGCGGAGCAGAATAAGAAGGGGCCGAAGAAGGAGGATGAGGCCGGTCCCTCGACGGTGATCCCCATCGAGTCCTCTTCCGAGGAGGACTGGGCAGACTTCTCGGAGGAGGAGGAGGAGGAGGGGTGCGACGACCCGACGAAGGAGGAGTTCTGGGAGCAGTTCCGTAGCTCCGATGAGGAGTAGTTTATCTAGCAGTTTGAATAAGTAGTAGTTGAAGTTGATGTATGAAACTATGTTGAATTTGATGTTTGAACTATGTTGAATGAACTAGTAGTATGTCGTTTTTATATCTTCATTTTGGACCATCTATTGGAGTTGCTCTTTTGGACCATCAATTTGGACCATCTGTTGGAGATGAGCTTTTTTCGGAGCTACAAAACGCATTTTTTGGCGGTCCAAATTTTACATCTCCGATTTTGGACCGCCAAATTTTGGAGATGCTCTAATAGCAAACGGGCGCACACCTCCGCTCCGCTCGCCAAAAGGTGCTGGCGACAGGATTGAACTTGCGACCTCATCTTTCGAGAGGAAAGTGTAGCGTCCATGTCAGTGCCACTCCTGCACCAAGCCTAGCCGGCGTCACCGACCAGCAGGGCCCACAGGGCAGCGGCTCGCATCACTCGCCTGCTGCCCAACGACCACCATGGGCCAAGAAGCCCAACTCTCAGGTGGTTGGGCTGGAGTGGGCGCAGTGAAGCCCAGCTACGACAGCCACTACTTGAGGCAACTCGAGGGAGTAGTCGGGCATCCAGTGGATCAACGAAACCTGGCGGCGGCGGCTCATCTCTGTAAGCACCGCGGTGCTCATGACAGGGATCACCAAGGCAGGTAGGTGCAAGGGAAGCGACAAGGCGGCGGCGTCGGCTCGCGGGAGTGTTTGAATTCAAGTGTGTGGGTTGTGGGCCGTGAGCCTTGTAATAGAGTGGGCCGTGGGCCGTGTGAGTTCGGGTGGCACTCGCGGGTATATAAGCGAGGCGAGCCACTGTGGATAGGCATCGAAGATTTGAAATGAAATATTCTGAGCCACAGGCTCCTCTCCTCCTCTCGCTGCCTTCTCCTAGCTTCTCACCTCTCTCGCTCGTCTCTGAGATCCCTCTCTACGTTCCCTCGCCGCCGGCAAACTCCTACCGCCCGTAAGTTGTGACAATCTGGTATCAGAGCTACCGGTCCTCTCCGCCGTGCCGTGCCCGAATTTTTCCCCCCGTTTCGCACCCAGCAAATCCGAGGCGACGGTAGCGGATCACCCCTAGGGTTCGATCTGTGTAATCCCTGTCCTGAGGTGGGTTGATTCGGGGGAAATTGGCGACCACGACGACATTGAAGCCCAACCCGCAGTCGCGCTTCCTCGCGGACGAGATGGAGGCATTCCAGGAGCGGATGCTGAAGGAATTCGCGGAGATCCGTGCCGCGCAGAGCAAGCTGGCCGTCGTGGATGGAATCAGCGCGCAATTGGAGGCCCTCGATGGCAAGCTGAGCGAGCAGTCCACCCGTCTTGATCAGGTGCAGGTCAAGGTGGATCTCTCCTGCAACACCCTGGGGCAGGTGTAGCAGAGCCAGGCCCATGCCGCGCAGATGGGCAAGCAACATGGAGCACCTGAGGTTTCGTCACCAACCGCTTCGGAGGTCTCCGATGGCATTCTGGGAGCAAGGCCGCAGCCAGTCGGTCGTCCACCTCCACGGCCAATTCAGGTACCTGAAATGTTTCTTGTTCAACAGCACGGGTGCTGCCTGTTGTGGATGAGGGAGTGGGCAAGGGGTAGTGGATGCCCAAAATGGACTTCCCTAAGTTCGATGGCACAGAGGTGCGGATTTGGTTAGACAAGTGGGAAGCGTTCTTCAGGCGGTATCATATTCCAAACAGTTTCAAAGTCACATCAGCGTCTCTGTATTTGTCTGATAATGCGGCTCGTTGGTATCAGGCGTTCAAACAGTCTGGAGAATTTCATACATGGGAACAGTTTTGTCAGGCGATCATCCTAGAGTTTGATGTGGATGTATATAGGAAGAAGATGAAAGAGCTGATGCTGTTGAAACAGGTGGAAACAGTGGAGGAATATAAACAACAATTTTTGCAACTGGTGTATACTGTGAAACTGTATGAACCAACAATCAGTGACACTTTCCTGGTTACACGGTTCGTGCTGGGTCTCAAGGATGAGCTCAGGTCTGCAGTAGAGTTTCAGATACCCAGTACAGTGCAGATGGCAGCACTGTATGCTTCAGTTCAGGAAGGGCTTTTGGCAGAAAGCAAGGTTGCAAAAACCAGTTCCTTCAGAAACTCATACACCAAGAGTGATCCCAAACCTCAGCTGGCCACATGAGAACTATGGAAAGCCAAGCAGCTCAAAGAGTATCGCCGTGCAAATGGCCTCTGCTACAAATGTGGAGAGAAATTTCTTCCTGGACATTTATGTAATCAGCCTGCAGCAGCTCCAGCAGGTCAATTGAAGGCAGCTTAAGTAGTAGACCCACATGAGATTATATCTGATGCAGTTTTGGATGCATTGATCACTGGAGAACCTGCAGAATGTGCTACTATTTCATCCACTGCTCTGTCAGGGGCACAACACCCAAGAACAATTCAGTTAAGGGCCTTGGTGGGAAATCAGGTTGTGCTTATTCTGGTGGACTCAGGCATCACCCACACTTTTGTGGATCAGGCACTGCTGAGTAGGATTTCAGTTACTACCAAACAGTTACCAGTTCCACTCCAAGTTAAGGTAGCTAATGGTCACATTGTACAGTGTACAGAGATTGTTCCTCAATTGACTTGGTGGATGCAAGGGCACAGCTTCACTAATCCAATGCAGGTGTTTCTTCTTGGAGGACATGATATCATTTTGGGCATGGATTGGTTGGAACAGTGGGGAGTAATGAAATGCCATTGGGCAGAAAAGTGGATACAATTCCAACATGAAGGGAAAGAGATCAAACTGCAGGGAGTGTTACCTGTGCAACAAGAAGTTCCGAAGGAAGTGTCAGTGGATCAGTTACTTAAATGGGAAAAAGGAAATGATGTCTGGGCGACTGCCATACTAAATCACATAGTTATGGCACCTGTTGTGGACATTCCTCCTGCTGTACAACACCTGTTGGAAAAAAATCAGACTATATTTCAGGAACCCAAGTCACTACCTCCCCACAGACAGTTTGACCATGCAATTCATCTGGTTCCTGATGCTGTACCCGTTAATTGTCGACCATACAGATATTCCCCACAACAAAAGGGTGAGATAGAAAAGCAAGTGTCAGAAATGTTACAGGCTGGTCTGATAACACCCAGTATAAGCCCTTTTGCTTCTCCTGTACTGTTGGTCAAGAAGAAAGATGGAACATGGAGATTTTGTGTGGATTATAGAAGACTGAATGCACTAACAATCAAGAACAAATTTCCTCTGCCAGTGATTGATGAGTTACTGGATGAGTTAGGGGGCACTAAGTGGTTTTCTAAACTGGACCTTAGGGCTGGCTATCATCAGATCAGAATGAAAGAGGAAGATGAGTTTAAAACTGCTTTCAAAACCCACCATGGACAGTTTCAGTTCAGAGTTGTTCCTTTTGGGTTGGCTACTACTCCTGGCACTTTTCAGTGTGTAATGAATTTCATATTTGCAGGAAAAAACAGAAAATATGTGCTGGTCTTTATGGATGACATTTTAGTATTCAGCCACACTTTTGAAGAACATTTGGAGCACTTGCAGTCAGTGTTTGACATTCTGAAAGAGCATCAGTTGTTTGTAAAGCAGAGCAAGTGTGCCTTTGCTCAACAGTCCATGGAGTATTTGGGACATACCATTTTTGACAAAGGAGTGGCCACCGACCCAGCCAAAACAGAAGCTATGTTGCAGTGGCCAGTGCCATCAACCATAACTGAATTGAGGGGATTTTTGGGACTGATTCGCTATTACAGAAAGTTTGTAAGAAACTATGGACTACTAGCTAAACCCCTTACAGACTTGCTCAAGAAACAAGCATTTGTGTGGTCTGAATCAGCTCAGCAGGCTTTTCAATTGCTCAAGCAAGCAATGACAACTACTCCAGTGTTAGCACTCCCTGATTTCAACAAAACATTCACAGTGGAAACTGATGCCTGCAACACTGGAATTGGAGCTGTGCTAACGCAAGAGGGCCATCCAGTTGCTTTCTACAGCAAGGCCTTAGGAACAGCCAGTCAGAAGACATCCATTTATGAAAAGGAGTTTCTGGCCATAATGATGGCCATTGACAGGTGGAGATCCTATTTGTCCAGGGCACCATTTGTCATAAAAACTGACCATCAGAGCTTGTGTCACTTGGGAGATCAAAACCTAACCTCAGATCTGCAAAGGAAAGCTATGACTAAGTTGGTAGGCCTCCAGTTCACTATTCAATATAAAAGAGGAGTAGAGAACACTGCAGCTGATGCCCTGTCTAGGGTAGCACATTTGTTTGCTGCTCAAACAGTTTCTTCCAGCAAGCTAGTCTGGATTTAGGACATTTTGAACTCATATACTGTAGACCCAGCTGCTCAACTCTTGCTTCAGAAGTTAGCGGTGGATGAGACTGCATGCCCTGGGTTTCAGCTACAAGAAGGATTAATCAGACATGAAGGAAGGATATGGATAGGGGCTAATGCTGGGTTGCAAACCAAGCTAATTCAGGCTTTTCATTCCAGTCCTATAGGGGGTCACTCGGGCATTCTTCCTACTTATCATCGAGTGAAGCAATTGTTTAGTTGGCAAGGACTGAAAATAGACATGGAAAACTTTGTAAAACAGTGTGGCATTTGTCAGTAGGCAAAACACGAGCTCTGTAAATCTCCTGGGATGTTGCAACCTCTACCCATACCTGACAGACCATGGCAGGCAATCAACATGGATTTCATCGAAGGATTGCCTAAGTCTGACGGCTACAATGCAATATTGGTGGTGGTGGTGGTTGATCGTCTGACGAAAGTAAGTCACTTTCTGGCTCTGAAGCACCCGTTTACTGCTGCCTCTGTTGCAAAAGTATTCCTCAACAATATAGTGAAACTGCATGGTCTGCCTCTGGTAATTGTATCAGATCGAGACAAATCTTTACCAGCGCCTTCTGGAGAGAGTTGTTCCGAGTATGGGGCACTGAACTGCACATGAGTACAACTTATCACCCATAGACGGATGGGCAAACCGAGCGGGTTAACCAATGTTTGGAGATGTACCTTCGCTGTGCAGTGCACGATATTCCAGCAAAATGGGCGACTTGGTTACCTCAAGCAGAATTCTGGTATAACACCTCATACCACTCCTCACTGGGATGCACTCCCTACAAAGCTTTGTATGGCCATGATCCAAATCTGGGGCAATTGATGGGTTCCTCCAATTACCTGAACAATGAGGTGCAGACATGGCTATCTGAACATTCAAACCACACAACAATGTTGAAGGACCACTTGGCTCGAGCTCAATGCTAGTACAAGCACTTTGCGGACAGAAAGAGATCAGAGAGGGTCTTTACAGTAGGAGAAATGGTCTACCTTTGACTGCAGCCGTATGCACAGTCCACTATGGTCAACCGTCCCTATCCAAAGCTTGCACTCAAATACTTTGGCCCATACAAAATACTGGACAAGATTGGCGCAGCTGCATATCGGCTGGAGTTGCCTCGAGGCAGTTTGGTGCACCCGGTCTTCCATGTTTCACAGCTAAAAGGGCACGTTCCGGATCATACTCCAGTGTTTGCCCAGTTGCCTAAACCCTTGGACCTGTCGCTGCCCGGGCTGTTTCCTGAAGCAATTCTAGATCATCGTTTGGTCAAGAAAGGGAACACATCTCATCTGCAAGTGTTGATCAAGTGGGCTACGGTTGATGCGTCATCAGCGACTTGGGAGGATTATGAGGTGCTCAAGGCACGTTATCCCACTACACCAGCTTGGGGACAAGCTGGTTCTTCAGGGGCGGGTACTGTAAGCACCGCGGTGCTCACGACAGGGATCGCCAAGGCAGGTAGGCGCAAGGGAAGCGACAAGGCGGCGGCGTCGGCTCGCGAGAGTGTTTGAATTCAAGTGTGTGGGTTGTAGGCCGTGAGCCTTGTAATAGAGTGGGCCGTGGGCCGTGTGAGTTCGGGTGGCACTCGCGGGTATATAAGCGAGGCGAGCCACTGTGGATAGGCATCGAAGATTTGAAATGAAATATTCTGAGCCACAGGCTCCTCTCCTCCTCTCGCTGCCTTCTCCTAGCTTCTCACCTCTCTCGCTCATCTCTGAGATCCCTCTCTACCTTCCCTCGCCACCGGCGAACTCCTACCGCCCCTAAGTCGTGACAATCTCCTACCTCAGCTCTCTCCCTTCCTCTTTACCGGTTCCTTGTTTCTCTTGTAATGGCTACTCTGTAATCGAATCATCCATGTGAAGTGAGTAATTGAGAGACTACATCCAGTTCCCTTACATCTGGTATCAGAGACTAGTCCACCACCTCTTCCGCTCATCGATCTGGCACAATTTGTGGAAACCAGAAGCACTCGTCAAGGCCAAGCTCTCCTGGAATCGATGGATCCGTCGATCCAGTCCTTCCTCGACCGGTGGGAGTCACTCATCGCAGCCAACACCAAGGCCCAACAAGCCACGGAGGCCAAGATCGACGATCTCTTGACATGGCGACCCGATCTGGAGCAACGCGTCTCCGAGCTGGCACGACGGTTGCGGTGCTGCAATCTGCGGCGTCGGCGACGCAGCCAGCGAGTGAGGACGCAGCGGCGGGTACGACTCTCGTTCCGCCACCGCCAGCGATGCTCGGTGCTCGTCCAGGCGCCGGGACCGGCGCGACGGGCGATCCCACGGGTCTGAGGACCGCAACGAGTTCAACATCACACGGGGGCCGTCGGTGGCGTCGTTCCAGACCCCACCGTCGCTCCCGGCAAACAGTCAGTGCGACGCCCATCCTCTCCCTCTGCCTTGTGGCCCTTCGCGCATGCTAATCAACTCCTCACAGGGCTTGGCCAGGCACACCCCTCCATTTCCTTCCCGTAGTTCTCAGGGGAGAACCCGAACCTGTGGAAGACGCTCCGCGAGCAATATTTCCACATGTTCGCGATCCTTCCTTCATTTTGGGTACCCATGGAAGCCCTTAATTTTTTGGGATTAGCATCAATTTGGTTGCAGTCTATTCAGAAACGCCACTATGAGTATGATTGGGATGCTTTCACCGCGTTGCTTTGCACGCGTTTCGGCCGCGATCGACATCAAATGCTGATCCGGCAATTTTACACCGTCAAGCAGACCACTACTGTTGCTGATTACATTAAGAAGTTTGAATTGATCATTAATCATGAGTCCTTACTCTGACACAATTCACCCGTTTTATTTCCTCACGCGCTTTGTGGAGGGGCTGCAGAAGGATATACGCGCGGTGGTCTTGGTCCAATGGCCACCGGACCTGGACACGGCGTGTGCCCTCGCCCTGCTACAAGAGGAGGTAGCCGATGGTGCTTTCGGCACCCTTCCCTGACCACCGGAGCCAGCGCCATGGTCAGGGATGGCGCTTCCCCGGCCTCCTCCACCGCTCTGTCCTGCGGCTGCAACGGGCGCTACGGACCACCGCGACACCGACGCCGCGCGAGCAGATACCTCCAAGGTCAAGGCCCTCCGTGACTACCGACGCGCCCGAGGGTTGTGCTTCAAATGCGGCGAGTGATGGGGACCTGACCATGTCTGCCCCACCTCCGTCCAGCTACATGTCCTTGAGGAAATGCTCGAACTCTTCGGTGTTGATTCTTCATCTGACCAATAGGGGGTCGTCCAGCAAGTACATGCCATCTCGCACCCTGCTCTCGACAGCGGTGTGTCACCCAAAGCATTCCAACTATTGGCCACCATGCAAGATCAGGAGGTGCTCATTCTGGTCGACAGTGGGAGCTCTACGTCCTTCATGAACCAGCGGCTGGCCGACCGCTTGTCAGGCACCCAAGCCTTGCGTCAACCCTGTCGTGTCCGAGTGGCTGACGGGGGTGAATTGTTCTGTTCTGCATCCATACCAGCGTGTTGCTGGTCATCCCAAGGGCTGGATTTCACCACAGATATGAAGATTTTGCAGCTTGGGGTGTATGACACCATCCTTGGGATGGAATGGTTGGAACAACACAACCCAATGACTGTGGACTGGCAGAACAAACATCTGCGTATTCCAACTGCATTCGGCCCTGCCAGTTTGTTCGGTCATGAAGCTCCGTCCACCCAGTGCAATGTGATCAACAGCGCACAGTTGCATCAGCTGCATCGCCAGGGGTCTCTCCTGCACATGTGTCTGCTATACCCTGTCAGCAAGGAGCAGGGGGCTCCCATACCTGAACCGCGTGATCTACAATCACTGTTAGCAGAGTTTGCAGATGTTTTTGGTGAACCAGAAGGGCTACCACCGCGCCGCGCCTGCGACCACACTATCCCACTTATGTCGGGGGCTCAACTAGTTAACATCAGACCGTACTGCCATAAACCAGAACACAAAACAGAGATCGAACGACAAGTGCAGGAACTTCTCCAGTCTGGGATAATTCAGTGCAGCCATAACACCTTCTCATCACTGCTCATTCTGGTCAAAAGAGAAGGATGTGTTGGGGAACGTAGTAATTCAAAAAAAAATCCTACGATCACGCAAGATCTATCTAGGAGAAGCATAGCAACGAGACGGGAGAGTGTATCCACGTACCCTCGTAGACCGAAAGCGGAAGCGTTATGTAACGCGGTTGATGTGGTCGAACGTCTTCATGATCCAACTGATCCAAGTACCGAACGTATCTCACCTCCGTGTTCAGCACACGTTCAGCACGATGACGTCCCTCGAGCTCTTGATCCAGTATAGGGTCGAGGGAGAGTTCTGTCAGCACGACGGCGTGGCAACGGTGTTGGTGATGTGATCCACACAGGGCTTCGCCTAAGCACTATGACAATATGACCGAGGTGGTAAACTGTGGAGGGGGGCACCGCACACGGCTAAGGAACAACTGTTATGTCTTTGGGGTGCCCCCTGGCCACGTATATAAAGGAGGGGGAGGAGGAGGCCGGCGTCCAAGGAGGGTGCACCAAGGGGGGAGTCCAACTAGGATTCCCAATCCTAGTTGGATTCCCTTTCCTATTCCAAGAGGGGGAAGGAGGGAAGGAGAGGGAGAGGGAAAGGCAAGAAGGGGCCGCGCCCCCTCCCCCTAGTCCAATTCAGACTACCTTGGGGGGGGGGCACCTTGTGGCCTGCCCTCTCCTACTCCCTTATGGCCCATTAGGGCCCATAACTTCCCCGGGGGGTTCCGGTAACCCCTCGGTTCCCCGATAAATATCCGAAACATCCTGAAACCTTTCCAGTGTCCGAATACCTTCGTCCAATATATAAATCTTTACCTCTCAACCATTTCGAGACTCCTCGTCATGTCCGTGATCTCATCCGGGACTCCGAACAAACTTCGGTCACCAAAACACATAAATCATAATACAAATCGTCATCGAACGTTAAGCGTGCGGACCCTATGGGTTCGAGAACTATGTAGACATGACCGAGACACATCTCCGGTCAATAACCAATAGCGGAACCTGGATGCTCATATTGGCTCCTACATATTCCACGAAGATCTTTATCGGTCAAACCGCATAACAACATACGTTATTCCCTTTGTCATCAATATGTTACTTGCCCGAGATTCGATCGTCGGTATCCTCATACCTAGTTCAATCTCGTTACCGGCAAGTCTCTTTACTCGTTCCGTAAAGCATCATCCCGCAACTAACTCATTAGTCACATTGCTTGCAAGGCTTATAGTGATGTGCATTACCGAGAGAGCCCAGAGATACCTCTCCAATACTCGGAATGACAAATCCTAATCTCGATCTATGCCAACTCAACAAACACCTTCGGAGACACCTGTAGAGCATCTTTATAATCACCCAGTTACGTTGTGACGTTTGATAGCACACAAGGTGTTCCTTCGGTATTCGGGAGTTGCATAATCTCATAGTCAGAGGAATATGTATAAGTCATGAAGAAAGCAATTGCAATAAAACTAAACGATCGTTATGCTAAGCTAACGGATGGGTCTTGTCCATCACATCATTCTCTACGATGTGATCCCGTTCATCAAATGACAACACATGTCTATGGTCAGGAAACTTAACCATCTTTGATTA
Organism: Triticum aestivum; assembly: GCF_018294505.1. NCBI lineage: Eukaryota > Viridiplantae > Streptophyta > Magnoliopsida > Poales > Poaceae > Triticum > Triticum aestivum. Next base: position 340,277,275 of record NC_057802.1, on the reverse strand, counting down.
ACGAGCTAGTCTAGTAGAGGCATACTAGGGACACTCAGTTTGTCTATGTATTCACACATGTACTAAGTTTCCGGTTAATACAATTCTAGCATGAATAATAAACATTTATCATGATATAAGGAAATATAAATAACAACTTTATTATTGCCTCTAGGGCATATTTCCTTCAGTCTCCCACTTGCACTAGAGGCAATAATCTAGATTACATAGTAATGATTCTAACATCCATGGAGTCTTGGTGCTGATCATGTTTTGCTCGTGAGAGAGGCTTAGTCAACGAGTCTGCAATATTCAGATCCGTATGTATTTTTCAAATCTCTATGTCTCCCTCCTTGACTTGATCGCGGATGGAATTGAAGCGTCTCTTGATGTGTTTGATTCTCTTGTGAAATCCGGATTCCTTCGCCAAGGCAATTGCTCCAGTATTGTCACAAAATATTTTCATTGGACCCGATGCACTAGGTATTACACCTAGATCAGATATGAACTCCTTCATTTGCTGCTTCCGAAGCAGCTATGTACTCCGCTTCACACGTAGATCCTGCCATGATGCTCTGCTTGGAACTGCACCAACTGACAGCTCCACCATCCAATATAAATACGTATCCGGTTTGTGACTTAGAGTCATCCGGATCAGTGTCAAAGCTTGCATTGACGTAACCATTTATGAAAAGCTCTTTGTCACCTCCATAAACGAGAAACATATCCTTAGTCCTTTTCAGGTATTTCAGGATGTTCTTGACCGCTGTCCAGTGACCCACTCCTGGATTACTTTGGTACCTCCCTGCTAAACTTATAGCAAGGCACACATCAGGTCTGGTACACAACATTGCATACATGATAGAACCTATGGCTTAGGCATAGGGAATGAGTTTCATTTTCTCTCTATCTTCTCCAGTGGTCAGGCATTGAGTCCGACTCACTTCACACCTTGTAACGCAGGCAAGAACCCTTTCTTTAACTGATCCATTTTGAACTTCTTCAAAACTTTATCAAGGTATGCGCTTTGTGAAAGTCCAATTAAGCGTCTTGATCTATCTCTATAGATCTTGATGCCCAATATATAAGCAGCTTCACCGAGGTCTTTCATTGAAAAATTCTGATTCAAGTATCCTTTTATGCTATCCAGAAATTCTGTATTATTTCCAATCAATAATATGTCATCCACATATATATTAGAAATGCTACAGAGCTCCCACTCACTTTCTTGTAAATATAGACTTCTCCGAAAGTCTGTATAAAACCATATGCTTTGATCACACTATCAAAGCGTATATTCCAACCCCGAGAGGCTTGCACCAGTCCATAAATGGATCACTGGAGCTTGCACACTTTGTTAGCACCTTTAGGATCGACAAAACCTTCTGGTTGCATCATATACAACTCTTCTTTAAGATATCCATTAATGAATGCAGTTTTGACATCCATTTGCCAAATTTCATAATCATAAAATGCGGCAATTGCTAACATGATTCAGACAGACTTAAGCATTGCTATGGGTGAGAAAGTCTCATCGTAGTCAACTCCTTGAACTTGTCGAAAACCTTTCGCAACAAGTCGAGTTTTGTAGACAGTAACATTACCGTCAGCGTCAGTCTTCTTCTTAAAGATCCATTTATTTTCTATTGCTTGCCGATCATCGGGCAAGTCAACCAAAGTCCACACTTTGTTCTCATACATGGATCCCATCTCAGATTTCATGGCCTCAAGCCATTTCGCGGAATCTGGGCTCATCATAGTTCGTAGGTTCGTCATGGTCAAGTAACATGACCTCCAGAACAAGATTACCGTACCACTCTGGTGCAGACCGTACTCCGGTTGACCTACGAGGTTTAGTAGTAACTTGATCTGAAGTTTCATGATCATCATCATTAGCTTCCTCACTGATTGGTGTAGGAATCACTGGAACTAATTTCTGTGATGTACTACTTTCCAATTCGGGAGAAGGTACAATTACCTCATCAAGTTCTACTTTCCTCCCACTCACTTCTTTCGAGAGAAACTCCTTCTCTAGAAAGGATCCATTCTTAGCAACGAATATCTTGCCTTCGGATCTGTGATAGAAGGTGTACCCAACAGTCTCCTTTGGGTATCCTATGAAGACACATTTCTCCGATTTGGGTTCGAGCTTATCAGGTTGAAGCTTTTTCACATAAGCATGGCAGCCCCAAACTTTAAGAAATGACAGCTTAGGTTTCTTGCCAAACCACAATTCATATGGTGTCGTCTCAACTGATTTAGATGGTGCCCTATTTAACATGAATGCAGCCGTCTCTAAAGCATAACCCCAAAACAATAGCGGTAAATCAGTAAGGGACATCATAATCGCACCATATCTAATAAAGTACGGTTACGACGTTCGGACACACCATTACGCTGTGGTGTTCCAGGTGACGTGAGTTGCGAAACTATTCTACATTGTTTCAAATGAAGACCAAACTCATAACTCAAATATTCACCTCCACGATCAGATCGTAGAAACTTTATTTTCTTGTATGATGATTTTCCACTTCACTCTGAAATTCTTTGAACTTTTCAAATGTTTCAGACTTATGTTTCATCTAGTAGATATACCCATATCTGCTCAAATAATCTGTGAAGGTAAGAAAATAACGATACCCGCCGCGAGCATCAACACTGATTGGACCGCATACATCAGTATGTATTATTTCCAATAATTCAGTTGCTCGCTCCATTGTTCCAAAGAACGGAGTCTTAGTCATCTTGCCCATGTGGCATGGTTCGCAAGCATCAAGTGATTCCAAAAGCCCATCAGCATGGAGTTTCTTCATGCGCTTTACACCAATATGACCTAAACGGCAGTGCCACAAATAAGTTGCACTATCATTAGTAACCTTGCATCTTTTGGCTTCAATATTATGAATATGTGTATTACTAAAATCGAGATTCAACAAAAATAGACCACTCATCAAGGGTGCATGACCATAAAAGATATTACTCATATAAATAGAATAACCATTTTTCTCTGATTTAAATGAATAACCGTCTTGCATCAAACAAGGTCCAGATATAATGTTCATGCTCAACGCTGGCACCAAATAACAATTATTTAGGTCTAAAACTAATCCCGATGGTAGATGTAGAGGTAGCGTGCTGACGACGATCACATCGACTTTGGAACCATTTCCCACGCGCATCGTCACCTCGTCCTTAGCCAATCTTCGTTTAATCCGTAGCCCCTATTTCGAGTTGCAAATATGAGCAACCGAACCAATATCAAATACCCAGGCACTACTACGAGCATTAGTAAGGTACACATCAATAACATGTATATCAAATATACCTTTCACTTTGCCATCCTTCTTATCCGCCAAATACTTGGGGCTGTTCCGCTTCCAGTGACCAGTCCCTTTGCAGTAGAAGCACTCAGTTTCAGGCTTAGATCCAGACTTGGGCTTCTTCACTTGAGAAGAAACTTGCTTGCCGTTCTTCTTGAAGTTCCCCTTCTTCCCTTTGCCTTTTATCTTGAAACTAGTGGTCTTGTTAACCATCAACACTTGATGCTCCTTCTTGATTTCTACCTCCGCAGCCTTTAGCATCACGAAGAGCTCGGGAATTGTCTTATCCATCCCTTGCATATTATAGTTCATCATGAAGCTTTTATAGCTTGGTGGCAGTGATTGAAGAACTCTGTCAATGACACTATCATTAGGAAGATTAACTCCCAGTTGAGTCAAGTGGTTGTGGTACCCAAACATTCTGAGTATATGTTCACTGACAGAACTATTCTCCTCCATTTTGCAGCTATACAACTTATTGGAGACTTCATATCTCTCAATTCGGGCATTTGCTTGAAATATTAACTTCAACTCTTGGAACATCTCATATGCTCCATGACATTCGAAACATCTTTGAAGTCCCGATTCTAAGCAGTAAAGCATGGCACACTGAACTATCGAGTAGTCATCAGCTTTACTCTTCCAGACGTTCATAACGTCCGGAGTTGCTCCTGCAGCGGGTCTTGCACCTAGCGGTGCTTCCAGGACGTAATTCTTCTGTGCAGCAATGAGGATAATCCTCAAGTTATGGACCTAGTCCGTGTAGTTGCTACCATCATCTTTCAACTTAGTTTTCTCTAGGAACGCATTAAAATTCAAGGGAACGGTAGCACGGGCCATTGATCTACAACAACATAGATATGCAAAAACTATCAGGTACTAAGTTCATCATAAATTAAAGTTCAATTAATCATATTACTAAAGAACTCCCACTTAGATAGACATCCCTCTAGTTATGTAAATGATCACGTGATCCATATCAACTAAACCATGTCTGATCATCACGTGAGATGGAGTAGTTTTCAATGGTGAACATCACTATGTTGATCATATCTACTTTATGATTCACGTTCGACCATTCGGTCTCAGTGTTCCGAGGCCATATCTGCATATGCTAGGCTCATCAAGTTTAACCCGAGTATTCTGCACGTGCAAAACTGGCTTGCACCCGTTGTATGTGAACATAGAGCTTATCACACCCGATCATCACGTGGTGTCTCGGCACGATGAACTGTAGCAACGGTGCATACTCAGGGAGAACACTTATACCTTGAAATTTAGTGAGGGGTCATCTTATAATGCTACTGCCGTACTAAGCAAAATAAGATGCATAAAGGATAAACATCACATGCAATCAAAATATGTGACATGATATGGCCATCATCATCTTGTGCCTTTGATCTCCATCTCCAAAGCACCGTCATGATCTCCATCGTCACCGGCTTGACACCTTGATCTCCATCGTAGCATTGTTGTCGTCTTGCAACTATTGCTTCCACGACTATCGCTACCGCTTAGTGATAAAGTAGAGCAATTACATGGCGATTGCATTTCATACAATAAAGCGACAACCATAAGGCTCCTGCCAGTTGTCGATAACTTCTACAAAACATGATCATCTCATACAACAATTTATATCTCATCACGTCTTGACCATATCACATCACAACATGCCCTGCAAAAACAAGTTAGACGCCCTCTACTTTGTTGTTGCAAGTTTTACATGGCTGCTACGGGCTTCTAGCAAGAACTGTTCATATCTACGCATCAAAACCACAACGATTTTTCGTCAAGTGTGCTATTTTAACCTTCAACAAGGACAGGCCGCAGTCAAACTTGATTCAGCTAAAGTTGGAGAAACAGACACCCGCTAGCCACCTGTGTGCGAAGCACGTTGGTAGAACCAGTCTCATGAACGTGGTCATGTAATGTCGGTCCGGGCCGCTTCATCCAACAATACCGCCGAATCAAAGTAAGACGTTGGTGGTAAGCAGTATGCCTATTATCGCCCACAACTCTTTTGTGTTCTACTCGTGCATATATCATCTACACATAGACCTGGCTCGGATGCCACTATTGGGGAACGTAGTAATTCAAAAAAAATTCCTACGATCACGCAAGATCTATCTAGGAGAACCATAGCAACGAGACAGGAGAGTGTGTCCACGTACCCTCGTAGACCGAAAGCAGAAGCGTTATGTAACGCGGTTGATCTAGTCGAATGTCTTCACGATCCAACCGATCCAAGTACCGAACGTACGACACCTCCGTGTTCAGCACACGTTCCGCACGATGACGTCCCTTGAGCTCTTGATCCAGCAGAGGGTCGAGGGAGAGTTCTGTCAGCACGACGGCATGGTGATGGTGTTGGTGATGTGATCCGCGCAGGGCTTCGCCTAAGCACTATGACCGAGGTGGTAAACTGTGGAGGGGGCCCTGTCGGTGTCAAAACCGGCGGATCTCGAGTAGGGGGTCCCGAACTGTGCACCTAAGGTCGATGGTTGCAGGAGACGGGGGACACGATGTTTACCCAGGTTCGGTCCCTCTCTATGGAGGTAATACCCTACTTCCTGCTTGATTGATCTTGATGAATATGAGTGTTACAAGAGTTGATCTACCACGAGATCGTAATGGCTAAACCCTAGAGGCCTAGCCTGTATGACTATGGTAATGAATATCGCCGCTATCCGGACTACCCCCTCCGGTTTATATTGACACCGGAGGGATCTAGGGTTACATAGAGTCGGTTACATAAGAAGGAATCTTCATAGTTGGTCGCCTAGCTTGCCTTCCACGCCAAGGAGAGTCCAATCCGGACATGGGTACAGTCTTCGGCCTTCATGTCTTCATAGCCCATCAGTCCGGCCCATGGATAACAGGTCGGACGCCCGAGGACCTCTTAGTCCAGGACTCCCTTAGTAGCCCCTGAACCTGGCTTCAATGACGAGGAGTCCGGCGCGCAGATTGTCTTCGGCATTGCAAGGCAGGTTCCCTTCTATCCGAACTCCAAGATAGTCTTTGGACGCAATGATAATATCCGGACCTGTAACATGTACCACACACAACCACAGGGAGAATATAATACTTGCATGGATCGCATCCGCTGACAGCTTTTTACAACATGATATTACGTTAGCCCGGTCATAACTTTGGACCGTTTTGTGTTCACCGTTCCACGTTTCGAGACGCGGTTGCCATTGGCACGTCTTGTCAAAGCAGAGATCGTGTCCCTTTATTGCGGGATTCTCATCAATGCGGGTATGGGTAACCCAACCGTGCCGTTTATACAACCCTTGGGAATAGGCGAATTCTAAGGCGAGTGGGGAGGCGCTTGATATTCGCGGCCTTTATAAGGGGATTAGGATTCTCTTCTTTCACCCACACCCTTTCTCTCCTTCAGTCCTTCCGTCCTTGAGCTCCAGCGCCCAAGCTTTAGCTTTTCCCCGTTCGAGGAAGCACTCCAAACATGTCCGGATTCGGAGCTGGAGGCAAGTGGATGGCCTCCTCTGTCAAGAAGAAGGACATCACGGAGCTTCGGGAGGCCGGATATTTAGCCAAGGAGATTGCTCACCGACTCCCGGCAAAAGGGCAAATCGTCCCTACTCCCGACCCCATGAGAGGGTCGTGTTTCTCACACACTTTATCTGCGGGCTAGGATTCCCTCTCCACCCATTTGTCCGCGGATTGATGTTTTACTATGGGCTGGACTTCCACGATCTGGCCCCCAATTTTATCCTCAATATCTCGGCATTTATTGTCGTGTGCGAGGCCTTTCTCCACATCCCACCTCACTTCGGCCTATGGCTGAGGACCTTTAATGTGAAACCGAAGGTGGTGAGCGGTCAACAAGTAGAGTGCGGAGGTGCCATGGTGGGCAAGATGCCCAATGTCACCTGGCCGAAGGCTCCTTTGCGGAGACGGTGAAGGGATGGCAATCGGGGTGGTTTTACATTACCGAGCCGCGTAACACCAACTAGGTAGCGGCCCCCGAATTCCGATCCGGAGTTCCGATGCGGCTCACTTCCTGGCAAGAGAAGGGCCTGACCTGGGGATCTTCGAATGAGATAACTGGGCTCCAGACGTGCGTCCAGAACATGATAACCAAGAAGATCAAGCTTGTCAATGTGATCCAGGTTATGCTTATTCGCCGGATCCTTCCGTGCCAACGTCGGACTTGCTATTTGTGGGAGTATGGCCCAGCCAAGCACCAGACATTACTAGAGCTCTTCGGCGCGATGCACGAAGATATCTGGAAAGTGCTCTTCAAGGCTGGCGAGACGCCACCGCCCATGACCGAAGATCGCGGGCTTAGCTTAAAACGCCAGGCCAATTCGGTAAGTCTTTTAATGTTTTCAAGGTACATCCTTCACCGGCATATTTGGAGGATGGATCCTAAGCTCTCCCATCCACTTCGCCAGGCCAGGATCGAGGTGGCGGGGCGGATTAGCTGTCCGGCTCCGCTTCCTGAGGAGCAAGATTCCCACTTCTGACGAAGATGTTGTTTCCGGCGCCTTATGACGTGCCGGAGAAGAAGGCCAAGAAAGCGGCCAAAGGGACCAGGAGTGGCCTTCGCCGAAAACGAGCTTCGGACGTGATGTCCGAAGACGACACTCACTCTTCGTCCGCCGAAGACAACAACGAAGAGGAGGAAGAGGAAGATGACTCCCCACCTGAGGCGGGGAGGAAGAAGAGGGTGACCTCTAAGAATATGGAGGCGAAGGCGCCCAAGAGGGGAAAAGGCTCCCCCGCGGATAACTCCGCGTGGGATGTCGATAGCAGTCCGGAGCGGCCTTCCCGGGCCAAGCCTCGAGCCACATCGTAAGTATCAGAAATCCTTATGCACGCCCGAACGTCCGTCCTTTCTGCCTTGCAATGTTTGAATCGTGTTATTGCAGTCCGGCTCGGGACAACTCTCCGCTATCTTCATCAGAAGGTTCGCTGGACCCAAAGGAGAGGGCCAACATGTCACCGCCGCCCGCTTACTCCCCTTCGACCAAGGGTGATGATGAGGAGGCGTCTCAAAGGGCTTCCTCGGACCGGGGGAAGGCTCCGAAGATCGCCAGGGCGGAGCCCCAGGATGACTCCCGGACCGTCGGATACACGGGGAAAAAAAGCCCCTACGGAGACGGACGGTGTGGGCCGAGTTCTATTCGACCCTCAGCCGGATTCTATTCTGGAGACCTATACGGCTTTGGAGTCCGGCAAACAGCCCCTCCCGAAAGGAGGGGGCGTGCTACCGGTGTCCTCTGTCCAACCAGAGGCGCCGGATCATCTACTGGAGGCGCTGCAAGGCGCCTCCATTGTGGATGAGCACCGTGCCCATATGGGTACAGTGACTGAAAAGGTTCAGTCCGCCAAAAACGGGCTGACCGAAGCCTGCACTGGCCTTCTAGCAGGCTTTGAGGTGAGTACATAATTGTAAGAAGAATATCACAGCATAGACAGTAGCCCCTGATGCTCTGTTCGGTGTCCAGAAAGAAAAGCCGAACAGAGGATCAAAATTAATTTTCGCAGGAGTCTAACATAAGGTGTCTATGTGAGTAAGCAGGCCTTGTTGCGGGCTGCTACCGCTCAAACCGCGGAGGTCTCCGGACTGAAGCAGAAACTGGAGCAGGCCGAGGAAGAGCTCGGCCTCGTGAAGAAGCAGCTGGAGGATAGCCAAGGTATGCAGTAACCTGCGTGTATATTGAAGAGTAAATTGTTCAAACTGACTAAAGTGTCATGAACTTTTTTAGGGGCCACGACCGAGGTGGCGGCCCTCAAAAAGGCGTTAGCCGAGGCTGAGGACAAAGCGGCCAAGGAACGCGCCGCGCGCGAGGAGCACGAGGCCCTGGTTAGCAAGGCCCAGCAAGAGCTCCAGGACGGTGTCGAGAAGCTCGAGTCCTTGGAGCGCGATTTTAAGACGCATGGGTCCGAACTTGCGGTGGCCCGTCAGAGCGCACAGGATGCCAGAGCCGAAGCCCAGAGCGCCCTCCAAGAAATTCAGGCGGCCAAGAAGATTACGGCGGGTAAGTCTTTCGCTATGCAAAGCCAATAGGCAAAGGAAACATTCCTTGTACTGGCCTGAATTTGCGTTTTCTAGGGGCGTTTACGAATCTGCCGCGCAGCATATCAGATGCTGCCGAGTTTTATCGAGCCGAAGAGGGGATGTCTACGGAGAAGTTGTTCTGGTCTCAATATTTTGGACCAGAACATCCGGTGCCCTTTAGCGACCAACTGAAACAGCTGGTCGAGCTCATAGGTTGGCCGAGCTGGCCATGAAGGACCTGATAGTCCGGCTGTGGCCTGCCGAGCCCATACCCATCAGTTACTTCGGACTTGTAAAGCGGCTCGTGAGTGCCTGCCCACGGCTCGAAGCCGTGAAGCGATCGGTCTGCATTGAAGGTGCATGGATGGCATTTGCCCGCGTTAAGACGCATTGGGTGAAGCTAGATGCCAAGAAGCTGGTGACCGAGGGGCCGCCTGAGGGCAAGGAGCATCGTTGACCCGAGCTATATTTTGATAGTGTCCTGGAGGGGTCTCGCCTTGTGGCGGAGCAATGTTCGAAGGATGTTATATTCCCATGAAAACATTCGTATTATCCTGTCCTGTAATATGGAACAATGATGTTGTGTAATATAATGCTTGCGATTTAAATTTTACCTCCTGTGCGGCCGTTTATGAAATTTGAGGGTTGACCAGTCGTCGGCTTCTGCCCCCACGTAGGTAGTACGGGGGTGTTCGGGATAAATCTAAACACTCTTTATTCCACATCATGGTCCTTAAAGGAGGTGTTTAGCGCAACGAACAAGGCAATCATACTATGCGGCCTTTACCGCCCTCACTTAGCCATAGGAGTTTGATAATAAGGAATTCGGCGAAGCCCCTGGTATTCGGAAGACCGAACTAGGGGCGTGGTACACGCCTAATCGGGGAAACCGATTCTTCGCATGAAGCGGAGAAAATCTCTAACGATTTGGGACCTCTCGAACAGCTGACCAGCTCTCGCTGCATCATGATAGTCAGTTTTCGGCTTTCTCTACTGAGGTGCTCGTCCGGAAGAACCGGTACACAATCGCAGTAGTTCTCCCTTTACTACCCTAGCCGATATAGCGGAATGTAAGGTAGTAAGCACAGGAGCCGGGCAACCCAACTATTGACCAAAGACATGATTCGGAGCCGATGCATATAATGCTATAAGTTCGGGGTGCCGAACTATACTGTAAAAGTGTTCGGACTTTTATTGTCGTAATGTGGGGCGTGATGAAGCTCCTGGCATAATAATTCGTACCAGAGTGTACGTGTGCAATGAGTAATGAATACGAAGAAAAAAGGAGAAAAATTAAGTAATAAGCTGACGCTACCCTTTATTTGTGATGTGATTGACACGCCGAGGCGTACTTGTACAAGTAGTGCGATAAGCGAGTAAGGCTATTTAACATGCAATGACCAAGGGCGAGCTGGGTATGTAAAACAAGTACGGCAATCGTTAGTAGAGATCACCTGGGGATTTCCTTGTACGCCAGGGCTCCTTGCCTCCTTGGTGTGTTCTGCCAGTGGGTCATCCGAATAGACCTCGAAAAGCCCTAAGTAAAAAGGGAAAGAAAAAGGTGTGCAAATCCCGGGGTCGGTTGAGCCGCACTGTGGGTCGTGAGCTTAGTATGCCTCCGTCAGTACCCATGGGGTTTTGAGTGCGTAATTATGTATGCGCGGCGCGAATGCCAGTCCCTCGTCGGGGCTGGGACGGAGGCCGAATTGTTAATTGAGCTCTTGACAAGCCGAGCTGTCCTGTTGCAGTGTAGTCCGAACCCTCTTAATGACATCCAGGGGCTCGGTAGCCGGATTATAGTGCTGCTTGAGAAGGCCGCTCTGTACTTCTGCTGCTAGGGCGGCGGTGTGCTCTTCTGTACGGAGAGAGCGCTCTGTATTTCCATCGACTGTTATGACGCCACGTGGACCGGGCATCTTGAGCTTGAGATAAGCATAGTGTGGCACCGCGTTGAATCTAGCGAATGCGGTTCGTCCGAGCAGTGCGTGGTAGCCACTGCGGAAGGGGACAATATCGAAGATTAGCTCTTCGCTTCGGAAGTTATCCGGAGAGCCGAAGACCACCTCCAGCGTGATTGAGCCCGTACAACGGGCCTCTACTCCTGGTATGACTCCTTTAAAGGTAGTCTTTCTGGGTTTAATTCGTGAGGGATTAATGCCCATCTTCCGCACTGTATCCTGGTAGAGCAGGTTGAGGCTGCTACCACCGTCCATCAGGACTCGTGTTAGGTGAAATCCTTCGATGATTGGGTCGAGGACCAGTGCGGCCGAACCGCCATGGCGGATACTGGTTGGATGATCTCGGCGATCGAAGGTGATCAAGAATGACGACCACGGATTGAATTTTGGGGCGACTGGCTCTACCGCGTAGACATCCCTGAGCGCTCGCTTGCACTCCCTTTTGGGGATGTGTGTAGCATATATCATATTCACCGTTTTGACTCGAGGGGGAAACTTTTTCTGTCCTCCAGTGTTCGGCTGCTGGGGCTCTTTGTCGTCGTCCTCGCTTTGCGATCCCGTTTTCTTGCTTTCTGCATTTGACTTGCTGGCTTGCTTGAAAACCCGGCAATCTCTGTTGGTGTGATTGGCTTCTTTGTCTGGGGTGCCTTGTATCTGGCACGGACGATCGAGTATGTGGTCCAAGCTTGATGGTCCCTCACTGTTCCTTTTATAAGGCTTCTTCCGCTGGCCGGACTTGGAGCCATTGAATCCGGCGTGAACTGCCGTGTCATCGGTGTTATCGCCATTACTTCGGCGTTTGTGTTTATTGCGCTTGAGCTTGCCGGTGCTGCTTTTGGACTCAGAGGGGCCTGTCTCATTGGCTGTGTTTGTACTACGAGCCAACCAACTATCCTCACCTGCGCAAAAGCGGGTCATGAGTGCCGTGAGGGCTGCCATGGATTTCGGCTTTTCTTGGCCGTGGTGGCGGGCGAGCCATTCGTCGCGGATGCTGTGTTTGAAGGACGCTAGGGCTTCGGCATCCAGACAGTCAACGATTTGGTTCTTTTTGGTTAGGAACCTAGTCCAGAATTTTCTGGCTGATTCTCCAGGTTGTTGAACTATATGACTTAAGCCATCGACGTCTGGTGGCTGGACATAAGTGCCTTGGAAGTTGTCAAGAAAAGCTTCTTCCAAGTCCTCCCAACTGCCGATAGAATTTTCAGGCAGGCTATTTAGCCAGTGTCTAGCTGGCCCTTTTAATTTTAGTGGGAGGTATTTGATGGCGCGGAGGTCATCTCCTCGAGCCATGTGTATGTGGAGGATAAAATCTTCGATCCATACTGCGGGATCGGTTGTTCCATCGTATGATTCGATATTGACGGGCTTGAACCCCTCGGGGAATTCGTGATCCAGTACTTCATCTGTGAAGTAGAGAGGGTGTGCGGCGCCTCTATATCGGGCCGCGTCACGGCGCACCTCCAATGAAGTCCGTCTGCGGTTGTCGGCCCGGGTGTGACTAGGTTTGTCACGTCCGAATAGGTAGCCGTTGTCCCGAGTCGAAAAGTGTGCTCGCGATCAGTAGATTGATCTGGTGTGTCCTGCTCTACTGTCCAGTTCCTGCCGAAGGTCGTATGTATAGTCCCGAGCTGAATTGTCTCTGTTTTTCGGGGCAGTGGGGCGTTCTGTTGTTCGGCATGAGCTGCCGTTTTGTCCCGACCGCGGGGTGGTCGGTCCGCCGCACTTTCCCGACCACGCGGTGGTTGTTCCGCATTGCGCGAGGGGGGTATGGGATCTGGTGCCTCCTCATTGAACTGAGGTAGCAGTCTGTGCTTCGGGTAACTCTTGGCTGAGCGCTTGAGGCCGTATTCTTCGGTTGCCAGGACATCGGTCCATCTGCCAATGAGTAGGTCTTGATCGGCTTGGAGCTGCTGCTGCTTTTTCTTCAGGCTTCTTGCAGTAGCTATTAATTGGCGCTTGAAGCGCTCTTGCTCGAGGGGTGCCTCAGGCACGATGAAATCCTCGCTGCCGAGGCTCTCCTCATCCTCGGTGACTGGACAATAACTGTCGTCATCCGGGTCATTGGGCATGGTCTGTTTATCAGGGTTATCTTGCCCGTTGTCTTGTTCCTCCTGTTTGGATCTAACTCCAACAGGGTCTTCATTGTTTTCGGCGTTGCCCGGAGTACTATTTTCTCCGGTGCCAGTGTTGCCATCTTTTGAGTGATGAGGCTTAGAACGGCGTTTAGGGCGCCGGCGTTTGGACTGTGTCTCAGAAGGTTTATTCGCAACTGGATTTTCTTTGTCATCGTTGCTAGCTCTTTTAGGTGTGTCAACCATGTACACATCGTACGAAGAGGTGGCCGTCCAACGTCCAGTGAATGGCGGGTCTTGGCCTTGCTCCTTGTCGGCATCGTCGTTCGTACCGTCGATGTCTTCGGAGCCATAATCAAGCACGTCGGTTAAGTCATCGACACTGGCTATGAAGTGGGTGGCGGGTGGGAAGCAAAATTCCTCATCATCAGCCTCTAGCTCGAACCGAACATAGTTCGGCTGTGAGTCCTTCTCCAAGGACAAAGAGTTTAGCACATCACCCAAAGGTGAGTGCTGGAAGATGTCTGCGGTGCTGAATTCGAAAATCAATAACCGATCCAGCTCGGTGTCCGCAGGCGTACATGGTCCGGAACTTATAGCCGGAGACGAGTCCGGAGTTCCGTTGTCGCAAATATTGCAGGGTGTCGAGTCCGTGTGCGGCTCCAATACCGTGGACTCTGTGGCCTCGGATGGCATGATCTGCTCCGGCTCTAAGGCCGTTGCAGCAACAGGAACCATCTCCTGGATGTGACCCGATGACAGATTTAACTCATGCTCATCGAAGCGAGGGGGAGCGATCGTCGTGGTCTCGAATCTATCGAAGATCAAGTCTCCGCGGATGTTCGCGACGTAGTTCAAGCTTCTGAATCTGGCCTGATGGCCAGGGGCGTAACTATCGATCTGCTCCAGATGGCCAAGCGAGTTGGCCCGCAGTATGAAGCCGCCGAACACGACGATCTGTCTGGGGAGGAAGGTTTCTCCCTGGACAGCGTCACTATGGACGATCGAAGGGGCCATCGAACCTTTCGTCGACGGCATAGTGGAACTCTCAATGAAAGCACCAATGTCGGTGTTAAAACCGGCGGATCTCAGGTAGGGGGTCCCGAACTGTGCGCCTAAGGTCGATGGTTGCAGGAGACGGGGGACACGATGTTTACCCAGGTTCGGGCCCTCTCTATGGAGGTAATACCCTACTTCCTGCTTGATTGATCTTGATGAATATGAGTGTTACAAGAGTTGATCTACCACGAGATCGTAATGGCTAAACCCTAGAGGCCTAGCCTGTATGACTATGGTAATGAATATTGCCGCTATCCAGACTACCCCCTCCGGTTTATATAGACACCGGAGGGATCTAGGGTTACATAGAGTCAGTTACATAAGAAGGAATATTCATAGTTGGTCGCCTAGCTTGCCTTCCACGCCAAGGAGAGTCCAATCCGGACACGGGTACAGTCTTCGGCCTTCATGTCTTCATAGCCCATCAGTCCGGCCCATGGATAACAGGCCGGACGCCCGAGGACCCCTTAGTCCAGGACTCCCTCAGGCCCCCTAGCCATGTATATAAAGGAGGGGGGAGGCCGGCGGCCAAGGAGGGCGCTCCAAGGGGGGAGTCCAACTAGGATTCCCAATCCTAGTTGGATTCCCTTTCCTATTCCAAGAGGGGGAAGGAGGGAAAGAGAGGGAGAGGGAAAGGCAAGAGGGGGCCGCGCCCACTCCCCCTAGTCCAATTTGGACTGCCTTGGGGGGCGCCACCTTGTGGCATGCCCTCTCCTACTCCCTTATGGCCCATTAGGGCCCATAACTTCCCCGGGGGGGTTCCGGTAACCCCTCGGTCCCTGATATATATCCGAAACGTCCCGAAACCTTTCTGGTGTCCGAATACCTTCGTCCAATATATCAATCTTTACCTCTCGACCATTTCGAGGCTCCTCGTCAAATACGTGATCTCATCCGGGACTCCGAACAAACTTCGGTCACCAAAACACATAACTCATAATACAAATCGTCATCGAACGTTAAGCGTGCGTGTCAGATTTGGGGTTCCGGCAAAACCCTTAAGGTTCGAACTCTGGGGTGCGCGCGAAGTTCTTTCCCTCCTACCGATCCACGCCCTAGCTCGCTAAGATCTTGCGGACGAACTCGACGATCTCGCAACACAAAAAGACACGAGATTTATACTGGTTCGGGCCACCGTTGTGGTGTAATACCCTACTCCAGTGTGTGGTGGTGGATTGCCTCTTGGGCTAATGATGAACAATACAAGGGGAAGAACAGCCTCCTGAGGTCGAGGTGTTCTTGTACTTGTCGAACTTGCGGGGGTGAGGGCTCGATGCCCCCTACTGTGGTGGCTAGTTCTACCTATATAGGCCCTGGTCCTCTCCCCAATTATTGAGCGGGAAGGGAGCCAACAACGGCGACCAATTTGAAAGGGGACAACTAGTACAAGCTATCCTGACAAAAGCGGTCTTCGCCTGCGAAAGGCTCTGGTGATGATGCCGTCTTGGGCTCCATGGTGACCTCCGTCCTGCTGGCCTGCTGGTCTTGGTCTCGTTGCACCGATATGGAAGCCTTTGCCTGATGCCTCGGTACTCCGCGCCTGCACTGGCCTCCTTAGCACCAAAGGGGAAACAAGGACGCTGCGCGCGCTGGCGCCCGCTTGGCGCCCGTCTGATCCTGATCGTCATGGCTCACGTCACGAGAGCCTCATGAGGTTTGCCCCGCCTTGATATCTCCGCTCCTCGCGAGCCTGCCTGGAGAGGCCGCTCCTGAGGAGGTCCTGCGTCATCCGCCTCGTGAGGCTTGGCCCCGCGCGATGGTCTTGAATGCCTTGTTGATGAAGATGGGACGTACAGGCCCGCTAGCATAGCCACGCCGTGGGCCGCAGGCAGGCAAGTCTGGGGACCCCCGTTCCCAGAACGCCGACAGTAGCCCCCGGGCCCAAGGTGCGCTCGGGCTTGGCTTTGAGGCGAAGCCAAAGGTCAAGTACGGAGCGCCGCGGGCCCCAAAAGCCTGCGGCCTTGGTCGACGCGTGGCGGTTGATTGGACGTGGGCGTCTCCGCTTCCCCACACTGCCTTTGAATCCGCCTGGCTATGCGGCCCCTGCAGCCTACACAGTTTTTCTTCCTCCGCCCACGCCTGGCTCCCCCAATCTCTCTGCTTCCTCGAGACTCTGCTCCTCCCTTCCAATCTGACCTGCGCTCCGCCTGCTTCATCGCCATGGCGCCAAAACAGGCTGACAAGGGGAAGAAACCTCTGTCTTCACCAAGTGCGCCTCCGTCCTTCGAGCCTGCGCTCGGCCGACTCCTGGTGCTCAACGACGAGGCCATGGACAAGGTGCACCCCATGCTTGCTTCTAGTTTCAACGAGTGGGGAGAGACGGTGGCTTGGCCCGCATCTCGTTCCCGCATTGCTCGGGCAGCCACTGAGGTCCCAATCTTCATAGATGCCCTTTGGGCTGGCCTGATTCCCCCTTCTCCACCTTCTTCAACGCGATGCTCGAGCATTATCAGATCCACATGCTGTATCTCGACCCTCAATCTGTGACCCTTCTCGCCGTCTTCGCCTTTGTGTGCGAAGCCATGGTGGGCATCGCTCCTTCGATGGCCCTCTTTCGCCATTTATTCTCATTGCATCTGACTGACCCTCGGTAGAGCTCGGGGTGCGTGAGCTTCCAGGTCGTGGCCGCGACAGCGGGCGCGGGGATCGACTTTGAGCTTCCTCCATCCACGAGCGAGTTTCGGACGCGATGGGTGTTTGTCGACGCCGGTGTGCTCAGCCCTCTGCTCCATGCTTCGCTGGGGCCTGCCGTTCCCAACTCCAGTTGGGGCCACCAGACGCTCGCGAGTCCCCGTCTCGTCCCTGCCTGGCTCAGGCTGAGGAGGTTGAAGGACTGCGGCGTGACCGCGCCTATAGTGGTGAAGGAGTTCGTCAAGCGTTGAGTCGCTCCGCTTCAGTGCCATTCCCGCCCGATGTGGGCCTTGCTCAGCAGTCAAGACCATATGAGGTTTCAGGAGGAGGGGCTTTCTCTTAAGACGCGGCAAACGGTGCTTGCGGTCCTGACGGGTGCCCCTCTGCCGGACAACATGCCCAGGAAGAGCTGTCTGCTGTACCGCTGCAAGAACAAAGCCGAATTTGCCGCGAGCATGCCCTCCTTTGATGAGTGGGGGCTGCGCCCGATCGGCCTGGTGGGGCCCCGCGAGAACCCCGTCGACGTGGTTCCCTTCCTTGCCACCGATGCCGAGCTCGCCCCAAGTGACGGTGCAGGAGGGCGAGCTCCGACGGAGGCCGGTGGCCCAAGTGCTGAGGAGCACATGCCGCATGGTGATCCTGGGGCGTCGTCCTCGGGAACCCGCGATCCCTCCCCTGGGGCGTTGGTTACTGAGGCGCTGCAGCATGCGGTTCCCGAGGTCAAAGCCCCGGAAGCCTCGGGAGGTCATGGTGAGACGGCGTCCGGCTGCTCGCCGCAGCCGGGCACCCCTGAAGTTGTCCCTCCTAGCTCTTCCTCGGCCACGCCCCGCGCTGGCCGCCATGTCCAGCGCTTCGGTCGGCTTTGTGTGGACTTCGAGGAGCTCCAGAAGAGGAAAGGATCCCCGAGCGGCAACAACATCTTCGGGCCGCTGAAGCGAAGGAAGTACATCGTCGTTGACGTGTAAGTACTGCACCTTGCGGTTTCTTGATTGCTGCTTTTCCTTCCTGACGCTGGCTCTTCAGGACCCCTTCTGCCAGGGCCGTTGAGCCTTCCGAGAAGCAATCCTCGCCTTCCTCGGCACCCACATTGGCCTTGTGCACCCCGAGCCTGCATGCCGTGCCTAGATCCGGGCTGGTCGAGGGGGTGCGCTCGCCTTCATGGAGCCTCGATTCTGCAGCTTCGTTGCCCTTCCTGCACGGTCTGGCTTGGAGCCTGGCGAGCGTTCACCAGTCTCCTCCTCTGGTTATGGACAATAGCTGGTTGGCTTCGGCCTTCAGCTCCTCCTCAAGCAGCGGGCCCCATTCAGCTAGGGCCCCTCGTCAGGTCGAGCCAGTGCCTGGAGCGGCATCAGCCTCCAGCCCCCTGCTGAGAGGGGTTGCACCGCTTAACGCCCCGCCCACAGCCCCCGTGGCGGAGGATGAGGTGGGGCGTGCGTTGGAGTTGGAACGCGGGCGGAGCGTCGTTCGTCATGAGCTCTTCCATAAGGCGATGGACGCGATGAGTCGACTCGGCGAAGAACTCACAGGTGTCGACTCGCGCCTTGAGGCTAAAGGTCTTCGGCTGGTGGAGGAACGACGTAAGCTGAGAGTGGCCATCAACCTTGGCTGCTATCAGCGTGATCTTGACAATGCGAAGGCCGAGGCAACCCTCAAGATTTCCCGCGAGGCTTGCGCCCGGGCCTTGGAGGAGGCTCGCGAGGCTGACCGTCGTCGCGAGGCTGCAGAGAAGCACGCGTGGGAGCTCCAGGCTTGGAGCGCATCCCTCGAGCGCCAGGTGGAGGCGCGCAGAGCCGCCCTTGCGTCGCTCAGGGGGACGCCCGCAGAAGAAGAGGAGGTCCGGAGGCGTGAGGAGGCGTTGGCTCTGGAAGCCGTGGAGCGCGGCCTTGAGCTCGAACGACTGGAGACGAGGGAGCGTCAAGTTTCTCAGGCGGAAGATGCCGTCGGGGCTCGCGAGGCCAAGGTCCAGGAGGAAGTCGATCGCCAGGTGGCCCGGGTTCACGCGGATCTTGAAGGTTGGTACGACCTGAAGCTGAAGCTTCCAGGAACTGAGGTGGCGGGCAGGACCGCTGCTCTCAGGCCCAGGTTAGACGAGGCGGAGAGACGTGGGGAGGACACGACTGCGCCTTGGCCACGGTGCAGGCGGACTTGGCCTCCGCCCGCGCCGAGCTGCTTTTGCTTCAGAAACGGGTTGATGACGCCGAGGCCGTCGCGCGGCAAAATAGGGAGGAAGTGCTGGAGAGGCGGACGCTGGAGCGTGTTCACGCTCCCATGCTTCAGGATCTTCGGAATGGGGCCAACACTGCCCTGGGCCATGTCTGTGATGCGAACGCCCCTCATCCTCAGGTGAATGACTACGCCAGTCACCTCTGCTTCTTTACCGATGTGATGACACGCCTGGAGGCCCGATCTGACGAAGCTCGTAGGCTCGTGGAAGAGAGGAGTCGCGGCCTACTCGAGCGCGCTTTCTCCTGTGTCTTCAGCCATCTCCTGAACGCCAACCCCGACTTCGATTTCGATGCCGCCATCGCCCCCATTCCTACGGTCATTCGGGATGACCTGGCGCGGTGGGTAGAGGACAACATGGACGCGTTGGTCAGGGCCTTCACTTCAGAGGATGACGCGGTGGTGGTCGCCGCTGATGGGGACGTCGGTGACGGTGGTGCCACCCTCGACCACCTTTGAGCCGACTGGCAGCCTGGATGACACAAAGGGGGGAAAGGGGACGCCAGCGGTGCCCTTGGCGACCACATGTCCTTTGCCGGGGGAAGGCTCGCTGGCACCTCCCCGGTAGAGGGCCTACCTCCGGGCGTTGCCTGGCTTCACGCGACGTGGGGAGGGGCCTTGCTCCTGTCTCCCTCCTCGTGGCCCCCAGCGTGCTTCCCCCGGCGGAAGGGATGTTGCTGTGCCGGGGTCGTCGACCGACGTTGTGACCTGATTCACTTGTAGCCCATGGTTAGCATAAGCCTGCTCCTGAGAGATTAGTGGTACCCTATAGTTGTCGTTGCTGGCGCAATCGTCGCGGTTCTCCATTGGTTCCTGGAAGGCTTCAACTTCTAGCGTCCCTTCTTCCCAATCCTCTCCGAGAAACGAGCCAGGGTCGTCCTCCGGCGCGTACTCCTGGTCCATCATGCGGGGCACGTAGGCTTCCGGGGCCGTCACCCCGAACACCTCGCCGTAGTGCCCCACACTCCATGTTGCCCGGCCCAGCGTGGCGTCCTGAGGATGGTAACGCAGCATCCCCCTGGGACCATGGGAGGCGACGCTTGTACCCATGCTTGTCACGGGCGGCACGGGGGCGGTGGAGCCCCCGGCGCCTCCGGCCGTGCTGGCGTTGACGAAGCCCCCAGGCACACCTGAGGGCGCGTGGCTGCCACGAGGCCCGCCGTGAGACCCCGACGTGGCCTGAGGAGGAAGCTGATAGCAGAAGGGCGGCGCTTCCGATGCCGCCGCATCCAGCAGCTCGGCGACGCGTTCCAGCAATGCATCCCGACCGCTTTCCATCAGCCGGCACCGCAGCAGCTCTCGCGCCACCGTGAGCGCTGCCCGCATGTTCGCCTGCTCCCGCCGTGTGTGTGGCGCCATTGCTGCGGCGTGGCTTGTTGCCCTTGCAGCGGCTCGCACTTGCCATGGAGTGAGGGTGGACGACGCCTAGCCGCGCCGCCCGCGTCCCGCGTTGGGCGGCGCTCGCGCCGCCTGGAGCGCGGGGTCGAGATCTTCATGGGCAGGTGACACCGCTCGGGCTGGCCAAGCTGCCCAGCGGTCAGAGTCTGGCCTTGGATTGTCGGACATCGGGGCACCCCTACCTGGCGCGCCAAATGTCGGATCTGGGGTTCCGGCAAAACCCTTAAGGTTCGAACTCTGGGGTGCGCGCGAAGTTCTTTCCCTCCTACCGATCCACGCCCTAGCTCGCTAAGATCTTGCGGACGAACTCGACGATCTCGCAACACAGAAAGACACGAGATTTATACTGGTTCGGGCCACCGTTGTGGTGTAATACCCTACTCCAGTGTGTGGTGGTGGATTGCCTCTTGGGCTGATGATGAACAGTACAAGGGGAAGAAGAGCCTCCTGAGGTCGAGGTGTTCTTGTACTTGTCAAACTTGCGGGGGTGAGGGCTCGATTCCCCCTACTGTGGTGGCTAGTTCTACTTATATAGGCCATGGTCCTCTCCCCAAATATTGAGTGGGAAGGGAGCCAACAATGGCGGCCAATTTGAAAGGGGACAGCTAGTACAAGCTATCCTGACAAAAGCGGTCTTCGCCTGCGAAAGGCTCTGGTGATGACACCGTCTTGGGCTCCACGCTGACCTCCGTCCTGCTGGCCTGCTGGTCTTGGTCTCGTTGCACCGATATGGAAGCCTTCGCCTGATGCCTCGGTACTCCGCGCCTGCGCTGACCTCCTTAGCACCAAAGGGGAAACAAGGACGCTACGCGTGCTGGTGCCCGCCTGGCGCCCGTCTGATCCTGATCGTCATGGCTCACGTCACGAGAGCCTCGTGATGTTTGCCCCGCCTTGATATCTCCGCTCCTCGCGAGCCTGCCTGGAGAGACCACTCCTGAGGAGGTCCCGCGTCGTCCGCCTCGCGAGGCTTGGCCCCGCGCGAGGGTCTTGAATGCCTTGTTGATGAAGATGGGCCGTACAGGCCCGCTAGCATAGCCACGCCGTGGGCCGTAGGCAGGCAAGTCTGGGGACCCCCGTTCCCAGAACGCCGACAGTGCGGCCCTACGGGTTCGAGAACTATGTAGACATGACCGAGACACATCTCCGGTCAATAACCAATAGCGGAACCTGGATGCTCATATTGGCTCCTACATATTCTACGAAGATATTTATCGGTCAAACCGCATAACAACATACGTTATTCCCTTTGTCATCGGTATGTTACTTGCCCGAGATTCAATCATCAGTATCCTCATACCTAGTTCAGTCTCGTTACCGGCAAGTCTCTTTACCCGTTCCGTAATGCATCATCCCGCAACTAAGTCATTAGTCACATTGCTTGCAAGGCTTATAGTGATGTGCATTACCGAGAGGGCCCAGAGATACCTCTCCGATACTCGGAGTGACAAATCCTAATCTCGATCTATGCCAACTCAACAAACACCTTCAGAGACACCTGTAGAGCATCTTTATAATCACCCAGTTACGTTGTGACGTTTGATAACACGCAAGGTGTTCCTCCGGTATTCGGGAGTTGCATAATCTCATAGTTAGAGGAATATGTATAAGTCATGAAGAAAGCAATTGCAATAAAACTAAACGATCATTATGCTAAGCTAATGGATGGGTCTTGTCCATCACATCGTTCTCTAATGATGTGATCCCGTTCATCAAATGACAACACATGTCTATGGTCAGGAAACTTAACCATCTTTGATTAATGAGCTAGTCTAGTAGAGGCATACTAGAGACACTCATTTTGTCTATGTATTCACACATGTACTAAGTTTCCGATTAATACAATTCTAGCATGAATAATAAACATTTATCATGATATAAGGAAATATAAATAACAACTTTATTATTGCCTCCAGGGCATATTTCCTTCAGGATGGAACCTGGCGGCTGTGTGTTGACTACAGGAATCTCAACGCCATGACTCGTGTCAGCAAGTTTCTTGTACCCATCATCGAGGAGCCGCTAGATGAGTTGCACATCGCACGCCGGTTCTCCAAACTGGACCTACGCGCTGGGTACCACCAAATCCGGCTGGCTGAAGGGGAAGAATTCAAAACAACTTTTCAGACTCACTCGGGCCAGTATGAATTCAAAGTGTTCTCATTCGGGCTTGCGGGAGGACCGGAGACTTTCAATGGCACGATGACTGACACGATGCACCCTCTCTTAAGGCACCGTGTCTTTCTCTTCTTTGACGATATCCTCGTCTTCAACAAAACATGGGCAGACCATTTGATCCATCTGAGACAGGTCCTTGAGCTTCTGCGTCGGGATCAATGGAAGGTGAAGCGATCCAAGTGCGAGTTCGGGCAACAACAACTGTCCTATTTGGGCCACGTCATTAGCAGCGACGGAGTGGCCACTGAGCCGAGAAAGATCAAGGCGGTGGAGGAATGGCCTACACCCACGGATGCTAAAGAAGTACGTCGTTTCTTGGGACTCGCGGGGTATTACCGCAGATTTGTCCGGGGATTCGGGATCATAGCTCGCCCCCTTCTCAACCTCCTGAAGAAAGGCATTCCCTTCGTCTGGACCGACAACACCAACCAAGCGTTCTGCTTACTGAAACAACAAATGTTGTCGGCGCCGGTCTTGCCTCTTTCGGACTTCAACAAAACGTTCACCATCGAGACTGACGCTTGTGACAAAGGCATAGGGGTAGTGTTGCAGCAGGAGGGGGGACGCTATTGCCTTCACGAGCGAGAGCCTTAGTCTGCGCTACCAGGGCCTGTCTACTTACGAGATGGAGTATCTAGCCATTGTGTTGGCCATTGATCAGTGGAGACCGTACCTTCAGCATAGCGAGTTTATCATCTACACAGATCAGAAGAGTCTGGTACATCTCGAGGAACAGCGCTTGACAACTCCTTGGCAGCAGCGGGCGTTTACTAAGTTGCTCGGCCTATGGTACATCATCCCCTACAAGAAGGGGTCCGATAACATGGCTGCTGACGCGCTCTCTCGCTCGCAAACCCCCGAGTTGTTGTTCAATGTCACCTCTTGTCAACTCAACTGGCTCGAGGATGTGATTGCCAGCTAGAACTGCAACCCTCAAGCCCCGAAACTGCTCCAGCAATTTGCTCTTCGTGAAGACCCCAAGCAACGATTCAAACTATGGGACAGAGTTTTGCATTTCAGGGACAAAATTTGGCTGGGACGCTCCACTGCTATGCAACAAAGGATCATAGCAGCTTTCCATGACAGCCACATAGGGGGGGGGGGACAATGGATTTCCAGTCACCTTCCGCCGTGTCCGCCCCTTATTTGCATGGCTAAAGATGAAGGCGCACGTCCTGCAATGCGTGCGATGTTGCTCTGTGTGCCAGCAGGCCAAACCGGACCGAGCAGCGTCCCCCGAACTGTTAGTGCGCCTCTAACAATCCCACAACAACCTTGGGAGATGATCACTATGGATTTATTTTTCGGTCTTCCGCAATCAGGAAAGTTCAATTGCCTCTGGGTGGTAGTGGACAAAAGGACCAAGTCTGCTCATTTTGTACCTCTGGCACACCCGTACACAGCTTCTAAGGTGGCTCTCCTCTACATGTCCAGCATCTATAGTATCCATGGTTTCCCTGGGTCTATCGTTTCTGGCAGGGACCCCGTGTTCACTGATTGCGGCTTGAACTACGTCGGTATTTCCCCATAGAGTAAGGGATGATGCAACACATCGACGGTAGGCATTTCCCTCAGTGTTGAGACCAAGGTTATCGAACCAGTAGGAGAATCACGCAACACTACGTAAACAATACCTGCACACAAAGAACAAATACTTGCAACCCTACGTGTTAAAGTGGTTGTCAATCCCTTTCAGGTAACGGTGCCAGAAATTGTCGACTTGATGGAATAAAAATATGATAGATTGGATAAATAGGTCTCGAATAAATGCAAAATAAAATAAAGTGCAGCAAGGTATTTTGGGTTTTTGGAAATATAGATCTGAAAATAAAAGCGAATAAAAATAGATCTCGAAGGAAAATATAATAAAGAAGAGACCCCGGGGCCGTAGATTTCACTATTGGCTTCTCTCGAGAAAAATAGCATACGGTGGGTAAACAAATTACTGTTGGGCAATTGATAGAACTTCAAATAATCATGACGATATCCAGGCAATGATCATTATATAGGCATCACGTCCAAGATTAGTAGACCGAGTACTGCCTGCATCTACTACTATTACTCCACATATCGACCGCTATCCAGCATGCATCTAGTGTATTAAGTTCATGGAGAAACAGAGTAATGCAATAAGAACGATGACATGATGTAGACAAGATCTATTTATGTAGAAATAGACCCCATCTTGTTATCCTTAATAGCAACAATACATATGTGTCGTTTCCCCTTCTATCACTGGGATCGAGCACCGTAAGATCGAAGCCATCACAAAGCACATCTTCCCATGGCAAGAAAAATCGATCTAGTCGGCCTAACTAAACCAAAGATTCGATGAAGAAATACGAGGCTATAAGTAATCATGCATATAAGATATCAAAAGACTCAAATAACTTTCATGGATAAAAACATAGATCTGATGATAAACTCAAAGTTCATCGGATCCCAACAAACACACCGCAAAAAGTGTTACATCAAATAGATCTCCAAGAGACCATTGCATTGTGAATCAAAAGAGAGAGGAAGCCATCTAGGTACTAACTACGAACTTGTAGGTCTACAATGAATTACTCACGCATCATCAGAGAGGCACCAATGAGGATGATGAACCCCTCCGTGATGGTGTCTAGACTGGATCTGTGGTTTCTGGAACTTGCGGCGGCTAGAATTGATTTTCGTCGACTCCCCTAGGATTTCTGGAATATTGGGGTATTTATAGAGCAAAGAGGCAGTGCAGGAGGCCACCAAGGTGGGCACAACCCACCTGGGAGCGCCTCGGCTCCCAGGCGCGCCCTGGTGGGTTGTGCTCCCATTGGAGCCCCCTCTGGTACTTGTTTGGCCCAACATGTGTCTTCTGGTCCAAAAAAATCTCCAAAAAGTTTCGCTGTGTTTGGACTCTGTTTGGTATTGATTTTCTGCGAAGTAAAAAACAAGCAAAAAACAGCAACTGGCATTGGGCACTATGTCAATAGGCTAGTCCCAAAAAATGATATAAAGTTGCTATAAAATGATTGTAAAACATCCAAGAATGATAATATAACAGCATGGAACAATAAAAAATTATAGATACGTTGGAGACGTATCAACATCCCCAAGCTTAATTCCTGCTCGTCCTCGAGTAGGTAAATGATAAAAAAAGAATTTTTGATGTGGAATGCTGCCTAACATGTTCATCACATATTCTTTTCTTTGTAGCATGGACATTTGGAATTTTATATGATTCAAAGCAATAGTCTAGTTTTGACATGAAGATTTTAATACTCAAGCATATCAACAAACAACCATGTCTTTCAAAATATCAACACTAAAGCAAGTTATCCCTAGCCCATTATGCTCAATCATTGATCCATTCATGAAACACACTCGCATATTAGCTACACCCAATGCTCAAGTACGATCATAGTGCCCCTTAGTTGGTGCTTTATAAGAGAAGATGGAGACTCAAAATAAAAATTGCATAAAGTAAATAGAAAGGCCCTTCGCAGATGGAAGTAGGGATCTGTAGAGGTGCCAGAGCTCAAAGCAAAAAAGATAGAGATAAAAACATTTTGGGTGGCATGCTTTTCCTGTCAACAAAAACGATCGAGTAGTTCCCAATACTTTCCATGCTAGATATATCATAGGTGGTTCCCAAACAGAAAATAAAGTTTATTCCTTTTTACACCATACTTTCACATTCCACGGCTAACCGAATCCACGGGTGCCGTCCATACCAACACTTTCCAAAGAATTTATTATTTGACAACATAAAGTAAATTCATTTTCAATTTCGGGACTGGGCATCCCTAATACCTTTGTCGTACTCTCGTGCAATGACAAGTGAATAAACACTCATCTTGAGAATAACACATCTAGCATGGAAATATATCAGCCACCCCCTACCGTTTCATGAGCAGTACGAGCACACAAAAGAGAAATTTATTTTGAAAATTAGAGATGGCACATACAAATTTGCTTAGAACGGCAAAAGAATACCGCATATAGGTAGGTATAGTGGAATCATGTGGCAAAACTGGGTTTAAGGATTTTGGATGCACAAGTAGTGATCATACTTAGTGCAAATGAAGGCTAGCAAAAGATTGAGAAGCATCCAATCAAGAAACAAAAAATCTCATAAGCGAGCATTAAGCATAACTAACACCGAATAATGCACCACGAGTAGGATGTAATTTCATTGCATAACTATTGACTTTCATGCTTGCATAGGGAATCACAAACCTTAACACCAATATTCTTACTAAAGCATAATTACTCATCAACATGACTCACATATTATATCAACATATCGCAAAACTATTACAAGGAATCTGTCGGATTCAGGGCTCCGCAGACCCAAGAAAGATTCGAACTCTGGGGTGCGTGCGAAGAACTCGATCTCCCCAGTCTGCCAACCTGTTGCCAATCTCATGGCCTAGCTCGATGAACGGGGAAGGAAAGAGAAACGACAATTTACCCAGGTTCAGGCCACCTTGCGGTGTAAAACCCTACTCCTGCTTTGTGGTGGATTAGCCTTGAGGTGGGCTGAGGATGAACTAGTACAGAGGAAGAACCACCTCAGGCAGCGTGTTCTTGTGTTTGAGTGTGCTGGTGGGGATGGAGTGGATTCGATCCGATCCCCCTCAATGGTGGTGGCTAACCTATATTTATAGTGGCCTTGGTCCTCTTCCCCCAAAACGAAGGCGGGAAGGGATCCCACAACGGTCAAGTTTGAAGGGAGACAAATAGTACATCCTATCCTGACGAAAGGTGGTCTTTGCCTGCAAAGCTTCTGATCGTGACGTCGTGGTGGGCTCCTCGATGACCTCCGTCCCGCTGTCCTAGCGGTCTTGGTCTTGTAGCATGGAAATGGAAACCTTTGGCTGATTCCTCGGGACTCCGCACCTGTGCTTGCCTCTTTAGCACCAAAGAGGAGACCTGCAGCACTGTGCCTGCTGGCGCCCGCTTGGCCTTGGTCGTCATGGCTTGCTTCATCCGGACCTCGCGAGGTGGGTACCTGCATAGAAGTCTCCGCTCCTCAGGAGCCAGCCTAGGGAGGCTGCTCCCTCTGGAGGTCTTGAAGTCGTCCGCGTCACGAGGCTTGGCCCCTCGCGAGGGTCTTGTGTTGTCGATGTTGAAGGTGGGCCGTACCAGGACGCTGGTGGAGCCACGCCGTGGGCCGCAGGCAGGCAAGTCTGGGTACCCCGGTTCCCAGAACACCGACAGTAGCCCCCGGGCCCAAGGCGCACTCGGACTTGGCTTCGAGGCGAAGCCAAAGGGCAAGGGCGAAGCGCCGCGGGCCCCAACCGCCTGCGAACCTGGTCGACGCGTGGCGCTTGATGGGACGCGGGCGCCTCCGCTTGCCCACGCTGCCTCGGCAACCGTTCGACTTGACAGCAGCCTGCTGCATGCAGAAAAGATCATCATTACTGGGAATCGTGGGAGGCCGGCAGTTGGCCTCCCTCCTGCTATAAATGGGGGGGGGGAGCCCCTGCTCAGCTCCGTCTTCTCGCTGCTTGCTCCTTCTTCTCCCTTCTTGTCTTGCCGTCTCGTCGGAGCATCCATGGTGCCGGTGAGGAGGTTCTACACAGCCGAGAAGGGGAAGGCCCCCATGGAGGGGCTCGGGCCACTCCCACCGAAGAAGAGGCTTCGCGACGCCGACGAGGAGTGGGAGGTGACGCGGCCTTGGCACGAGCGGCCTCCGCCGGGCTTCCCGCTTCCTGTGCACGCTCGCGTGCTGAGCCCCGCGCGCTGGGACGACGCTCGACGCCGCGAGGGGCAGGGCCATGGTGGAGGATATGCGGTGGCGGCGCGGCCACCCGGCTCGCAGCCCGGCACATGAGTTTGTGGTGTGGGCGGCAATGCCGCCGCGCACATGGATCCGGCTCCCGCGGTTCTTCGCAGACGAGATACCGTCGAGGGGGCCCGCCGAGCTGTGGCTGTAACACGCGGGTGCTGCAGCCAAGCTACTGAAGCGGAGGTCGAAGTTGTCCCCCCAGGCGACGTCTTCATGACCCGTGGATGGGGCGAGATCGCCTGCACCTGCTATCCGGAAGGGGCTCTCGCCATCCACTTCGAATATGACGGAGCTTCGATGCTCTTCTTCAAGGTATTCGGCGAGGACGGTCGGCACCTGGAGTGCTGCTCCGGAAGAGGCGATCCACGTGGCGCGGCCGTGGGCGTTGAACTTGCCCTTGGCCTTGCCAGCAGCTCCTCCGACAGCAGCAATGACTCTCCGGAATCCAGCGATTCTCTGGAGTCCACTGACGATGACAACTATGAGCCATCGAGCTCTCGCCGCGCCCGGAGCATGGTAGCAGCGTCGACTTGGCGCCGACGGTGACGTCACTGAGGCCGGGGTTCTTCAGGGTCCCTTTTTGCCTTTCCTGCGCGACATCATGACAAGCCCCGCGGGGGTATGTAAAAAACTGTAATGCTTTTGCCTTAATGCTATTGTTCTTGGTTCGGTGTTGCGGTTGCGTATCCTGCCTCGGCACGGTCCCCCCTTTCATTCTTGCGGTAGCTTTAGCGCTCTACACCGACAGGTCCCAGTCCCTAGGCAGGCTTCAGCCATCACTGGTATGCCAGGTCGCGATGCCGTGGTCAAGGCCAGGAGGTGAGCGGCCTGAGGTCCAGTAAGAGCCCCTGAGGCACGATGCTCAGGAGGTCCCCTTTAGCGTGCAAGTAGCTCCCAGAAGGCCGAAAGGGAAAACGGCCTTGCTAGAGCAAGACCGTGAGAGTCAAA
This sequence comes from Triticum aestivum, assembly GCF_018294505.1. Lineage (NCBI taxonomy): Eukaryota > Viridiplantae > Streptophyta > Magnoliopsida > Poales > Poaceae > Triticum > Triticum aestivum. The sequence goes on along the minus strand of NC_057802.1, from coordinate 340,247,714 downwards.
ATACTGAGCCGTGAGGATTACACCGGCACGTATGGGGTGACTTATCTTAGCGAGCTCGTGTCGGTTCCTTTGCTGCGAAGACAGTTGTTGCGCAGTGCCCAACCATGTCCCGATGATGGTGCTCCCAGGGAGGGTTCACGCCGATCCCCTTTCCCATGCTCATCTAGATGCTCTACGTCCTCGGGTCTCGGCCCTCGAGCGAGACTCAGCCGTTGCTTGTATGCCAGGCCGCGATGCCGTGGTCAAGGCCATGGGGTGAGGGCTCGAGAGCCAGTAGGAGACCCTGAGGCGCGATGCTCAGGAGCCCCCCTTTAACATGCAAGCGAATTGCGTGAAGAAGGAGCGGCTGGCCTTGTGAGGGTGCACTGGAGGGGCCGTGACTTGAGGTGTAGATGGGTCCGCTTGTGGTTCTGGCTCCGGTGGCCCCTGCGAGTTAGTCGGGAGAATCGAACATAGCACTTAGCCACGCTTGCTGCCCTACCGTTTGATCTTTCCGCAAGAAGATGAAGGCACTGAGGACTTGGTGAGGTGACGTGCGCGGGGCAGGCCGCGAGCCAGAGCTTGATCACTCAGATTTATCGGCGCTGCAGGGACAGACCCGTGCACAGGTGTCATGCCAGGAGCTCCCGCTGCGGGACGAGCAAGAGGCGGGTCTAGCAACACGCGGAGGTCGGGGGGACAACTCCATGGATAACCAATCAACAGGGATAGCGATGATAACAATGATAACATGAGCATGCATACTAGTCCAGAATACAGAAAATAAAGTGGTGCGGCCGCGGGGCTGACCCAGGCGGCTTGGGGATAATGCAGCCCGAGGGGTGCCCCCAACTGAACAACCCAAAAAATGTCACCTGGCACCGTTGCTGAAGAAGTGTTGGAGTAGCTGAAGACACATTCCGCTAAAGTCGTTCCTCACGAGCTGTCCAGCTCCCGAACCTCGTGAGGCTCCGGCGGCCTGGGGGGCTTGCGAGGGTTCGTCACCTCCTCTGCCTAGACCGCCTTGCGCCGGCCTCGTGAGCCTATAGGACGGCCCGCGTGTGGCGCTGGTGCACAGCAGCCACGCTCGGCAGACCGAAAGGCATGCGAACGTAGCTATGAGGGGGACCCTTGCACCGGCCCACGTGGGACGGTCAGAAGAGCTCCTAAGACACGGCCCCGTTGAGCCCTAGGATGTTGACGTAGGCGCGCAGCTCACTGTCCTCGTCGGGGGAGGGAGCTGCGCCAGGTGGTGCGGGGCGACGCTCGCCTCACATGGCTCTCGCTTCCTGAAGATCTTTGATTGCCTTGGTGATGAACTCCTAAGTGCCTGGCGCCTTGCGCCCCGTGCTTACCTCACGAAAGCGTGCGTTGAAGCACGCCTCCACATGGTACCCGAACGCCTCCCTCGTGACACTGGCCAGGTCCGAGGCCCTCTATAGGAGAGCCCCCGAGCCCAACCTGAGACTCGTAGGGGTGGGCATTCGGTAGAAACCAAAAATTTGGTTTATACCGTTCGGTTTTTTGCCAACTTCGGTTAGCAAAACCAATAACCAAAAATGGTTGTCCAAAATGACTAACCAAAAATTCGGTTAACCAACCAATTCGGTTCAGTTTTCAGTTTATACCGACTGATTGCGTCGTCGCTGAGAAGTTACAATGAACACTTCTTCCCATCCTCTTATATAGCTGAGCACCTTGTCCCTTGAAGCTAACTAAGCGATGTGGGACTAAACAATCTCCTGCTACTGCACACTCCTTAGCCAACAGAAGTAGTACTAGTTATTCTATTTGGGCCTTAGGTGGATGGACCTTATCACACCAGGTATAGCTGGCTGGGCCTTCGTACGCTATGTTGCTGCACACGCGCCGACACGCACGCGACCGTGAAGGGTTGGCTTCTAGCACTGCCGAGATGTGTGGACCTGGCGAGACATGGGGTCGTGGAGTTGCGTGGACTACGTGTAGGCGCTAGGAGAGATGTGCGGCCGTGCTGGAGCCTCGTACTGGAATAGCGTCAACTTCGGTTTTCCTTCGGTTATCGGTTAAATACCGAATCTGCCGATTACAATTCGGTTATTAATCATCAAAACCGATTTAAAATATTCCAGCAGCAAAAACCGAAAATTTGATTTTTTTTTCGGTTTCGGCATCGGTTCGGTATTCGGTTGCTCGGTTTTTATGCCCACCCCTACCTGAGAGGGGCGTCGGGCGCGCCTTCCTATGTGAGAAGGGAAGGCGCCCCATCAGACGCCCCATCCTCCTGAGACCCTCGGTGGAGCAGCAGCTTCTTCTTCTTGGGGAGGACCTCAGGGGGGTGGATGGCACCTTCACCATATGGGTTTTCGACCACCGCGGCCTGGTAGGCGCGCTCGAGGGAGCACACCGCGTCCTTTCCATCACAGGCGACTGTGATGGTGCCGCCGCTCCCTGGCATCTTGAGGACATTATAGCCATGGTGAACCGCGGCCATGAACTTGGCCAGGACTGGATATCCAAGGATGGCGTTGTACGGGAGGTGAATGTGGGCGACGTCAAAGTCGATGAGCTCACTGTAGTAGTTGTCGCGCTTGCCGAAGGTGACAGGAAGGCGGATCTGCCCTATGGGGACGGTGGAGCCATCGGTTACCCCTGAGAAGGGCCTGATAGGCCGAAGCTAGTCATACAACACCTGGAGCATGTCGAACGTCTCGACAGAGAGGACATTGAGCCCCGCGCCGCCATTAATAAGTCTCTTGGTGACGAGGACGTTGCTGATGGTGGGCGAGCAGAGCATCGGGTGCGCGCCGGTAGTGGCCGCGCACTTGAGCTGGTCAGTAGAGTCGAAGGTGATGGCATACTTGGACCACCTGAGCAGACGCGTTGCCTCGAGCTTGGAGAGGGCCGCGTTCACCTCATGAGCGAACTGCTTGAAGACGTGATGGGAGGCGGGTGCCTGAGGGCCGCCTAGGATGCAAGCGATGGCGCGAGGCTCTTGGAAGCCCCCAGCCCCATCATCTTGGCGGTGGTCGTCATTCCTCCTTGGTGCTGGTGGCAGTGGAGGGAGACCAGCATTGCCCTGAGGGCGGTCCTCACGAGGCTGGTCCCTCCAGGGGCCCTCGCGAGGCTGTCCCTGCCAGCGATCCTCACGAGGCTGATCGCGCCAGTCCTGGCGAGGGTCGCGGTTGTCCCAGCGTCCCCCACCTTGGCCTCCTCCGCGGCCGTAGCCACGGTCATTGCGCTCGGAGCACCGGCCAAGGTGCCCGTCTTTGATGGCCGTGAGCTCTTGGCAGTCATTGGTGTTGTGGCTGTGCACGTAGTGGAAGACGCAGAACGGGTGGCTGCCCTTGGAGGACTCTGGGTGGTCGCAGCCGCGCTTCATCTCAGGTTCGGCCGCGAGCACAGCTGGACCCTTGCGCTTCACGTCCTTGGCCTTGGCCTTCTTATCTTCTGGATCGGCCCGCGGGAGCTCGAGGAGGGAGAGGCGACCTTCCTCGGCCCTCACGCACCTGGTTGCCATGTTGAAAATTTCCAGGGCCGAGCATAGGTCTTCGTGTATGGCGAGCTCTTCCTTCATCTTGACATCCCGGACGCCATCAGTGAATGCCGAAATGATGGCCTCATGCGACACCTTGGGAATCTCAAGGCGAACATTGGTGAAGCGCTGGATGTATTTGTGTAAGGTTTCCCCTGGCTGCTGCTTGATGCGCCACAAGTCACCTATAGCTGGAACGCAGTCGTGAGTGCCCTGGAAGTTGGCGACGAAGCGCTCTCGCATTTCATCCCAGGAGGAGATCGATCCTCTGGGGAGGTTCAGGAGCCACGAGCGCGTGCCGTCCTTGAGGGCCATGGGGAACCAGTTCGCAATGACCTTCTCGTCGTCGTTGGCCGCCTCGATGCTCACCTTGTTGGCATCCTAGGAGCGGGGGTCCCCAGACTTGCCTGCCTGCGGCCCACGGCGTGGCTAAGTCAGCAGGCCGTACGGCCCATCTTCATCAACAAGGCATCCAAGACCCTCGCGAGGGGCCAAGCCTCGCGAGGCAGGCGACGCAAGACCTCCTCACGAGTGGCCTAGTCAGGCAGGCTCACGAGGAGCGGAGATATCAAGGCGGGGCGAACCTCACGAGGCTCTCGTGACGTGAGCCATGACGATCGACACGAGGCGGGCACCCGGTGGGCGCCAGCGCGCGCAGCGTCCTTCTTTCCTCTTTGGTGCTAAGGAGGCCAGCGCAGGCGAGGAGTACCGAGGCATCAGGCAAAGGTTGCTATATCGGTGCAACGAGACCAAGACCAGGAGGACGGCAAGGCGGAGGTCATCGTGGAGCCCAAGACGGCGTCACCACCAGAGCCTTTCGCAGGCGAAGACCACTTTTGTCAGGATAGCTTGTACTAGCTGTCCCCCTTTAAATTTGCCCGCCGTTGTTGGCTCCCTTCCCGCTCAACATTTGGGAAGAGGAGCGGGGCCTATATAAGTAGAGCTAGCCACCACAGTAGGAGGATGGAGCAGTTCACCTAGCTCTCACCCGCTAAGTCACCAAGCACAAGAACACCTCAACCTCGGGAGGCTGTTCTTTCCCTTGTACTGTTCATCATCAACCCAAGAGGCAATCCACCACCACCACACTGGAGTAGGATATTACACCACAACAGTGGCCCGAACCAGTATAAATACCGTGTCTTTCTGTGTCGCGAGTTCGTCGAGTTCGTCCGCGAGATCTTAGCGAGCTAGGGCGTAGATCAGTAGGAGGGAAAGACTTCGCGCGCACCCCAGTGTTCGAACCTTAAGGGTTTGCCGGAACCCCACATCCGACATTTGGCGCGCCAGGTAGGGGTGTGCCGGAGCTCCTCTCCACCAACCTGTCCCCCGTTCCGCCGCACTTTGCTCCCATGACGGGTGCCCCACCACCCACTTCTGCGGCCGACATCGACAGCGGGGCATCAGGGTACCGATCCCTGGCCCCCGCCCTGCGGCGAGTGTGGTGGCCAACCAAGTTCAAGCCAGAGATGCCGCCGCGTTACGATGGCGCGGCAGACCCGACGCCGTTCCTGCTGGCGTACGAGGAGGCTGTCCTCGAAGCCGGGGGTGACGACAAGATCATGGCCAACTGGTTCCCCATGGCCCTCGCTGGCGAGCCGCGCGCCTGGCTGCTCAACCTCCCGGGATCCACGGTGGCCTCCTGGGGGGAACTCCGCGACCTCTTCACCGCTCGCTACACGGTGCCGGTGCACCACGCAGTCGCAGCCCTGCTGGGTGGCTCTCAAGCACCACCTTCAGACCGCCACGTCAAGCCGTTCCTCCGTCCGATCGGAGCCATGTCCAAGCGCCCGGGGGCTACGCCGGGTTGGGCCGCGCCAGAGGTTGACCTCACCTTCGGGTCAGAAGACCACCCCGACTCCACCGCCGGCTCCGTAATGCTCCCAATGCTTTGCACGCCCACTATCTGCAACGTGGCCGTTACCAAGACCCTCATCGACGGTGGTGCAGGCCTCAACTTGCTCTCCGTAGAAGCCTTTAGCCTTCTTCACGTGCCGCTTGAGCGGCTCGGCCTCAGCAAGCCCTTCTCGGGAGTGGGTGGTGGAGCTGCTCACTCTCTGGGGTAGATCCGCCTCCATGTCACCTTCGGCACACGTGACAACTACCGCACCGAGCTGGTGGACTTCGACATCGCCCGCATCGGTCTCCCGTACAACGCCATCCTCGGGTACTCGGCTCTTGCTCAGTTCATGGCGGCGACTCACCCGGCTTACAACCTCATGAAGATGCCAGGAAGCAAGGGCGTCCGCACCATCAAGGGGGACACTAAGGAGGCCGTGATGGCACTCAGGCTCGCCTTCAAGACCGCGGCAGCAGCACAGCCCGCCGGCGCCGGTACCCCCGAGGCCAAGGAGGCCGCGCCTACCAAGAAGAAGCAGCTGTTCACCCAAGACAAGGCAGAAACCAAGCAGGTGCCGGTCGACGAGGACGGGTCTTCAGGAGCCACCTTTACCATAGGAGCCTGCCTCGACCCAGAACAAGAAGCCTTGGTGAGGTTCTTGCGCGCGAACAAGGAGATCTTCGCGTGGGAGCCTAACCAGCTGGTAGGGGTCCCGAGGGAGGTGATCCAGCATCATCTATGGGTGTGCCCCAATATACGCCCCGTGAAGCAGCGAGTAAGACGGCAGTCCACTGGAAAGCAAGCCTTCATCGTCCAAGAGACTCGCAAGCTAGAGGCGGCGGGTGCCATCCGAGAAGTTCGATATCCCGAATGGCTGGCGAACCCCGTCATAGTGCCGAAGAAAGGCGGAAAGGAACGGATGTGCGTCGACTTCACCAACCTCAACAAAGCCTGCCCCCAAGATCCATTCCCACTCCCGCGCATCGACCAGATCGTCGACTCCACCGCCGAGTGTGACCTGTTGTGCTTCCTGGACGCGTTCTCAGGGTATCATCAGATCAAGATGGCAGTGGAAGATGTGGAGAAGACAGCCTTCCTGACACCATGTGGGGTGTACTGCTACACCTGCATGCCCTTCGGACTGCGCAACGTGGGCGCGACCTTTCAGCGGTTGATGCACATCGCCCTGGGCGGCAGCTCGGGAGAAACACAGAGGCCTACATCGATGACATAGTGGTAAAGTCTCGCGAAGCGAGGACATTGATTCAAGACTTGGAGGAGACCTTCGAGAGCCCGCGCCAAGTGAACTTGAGGCTTAACCCGGAGAAGTGCATGTTCGGCGTCCCCTCCGGCAAGCTACTGGGTTTCCTCGTATCCCACAGAGGGATCGAGGCGAACCCAGAAAAGATCAAGGACATCGAGGACATGAGCCCGCCACAGACCCTAAAAGAGATGCAGAAGCTAGCGGGGCGGTTGACCGCGTTAGGGAGTTTCATCTCCAAACTGGGAGAGCGCGCCTTGCCATTCTTCAAGCTCATGAAGAAGAAGGGCCCGTTCGAGTGGACCCCGGAGGCCGACCAGGCCTTCCAAGACCTCAAGAAGTACCTTACCAGTCCCCCGGTGATGGTGGCACCACGGCCTCTCGAGCCTCTGGTACTCTATCTTGCCGCCACCCCGTACTCCGCCAGCACGGTGCTGGTGGCGGTTTGGGAGGAGCGCCAAGCCAAGGGCGCGCCGCGCCAAGCCGGAGCTGAAGTGGCGCAGGGTTAGGAAGGTGTAGCGAGGGCGTCAGCGGGGGAAGACCAAGCTCGGCAGGGCAACATCGCAGAAGCTCCTGAGGACAGTCAGGTCTCAGGAACCCCTCCACCTCAGGATATGTCCCGGTCTCCGCAGGACACGAGCCTCGACAGTGTGCCAGCCCTCATTGAACACCCGGTGTACTTTGTCAGCACCGTACTATGGGACGCGAGGGCACGCTACCCAATGCCCCAGAAACTCCTGCTCGCACTCGTGGTGGCCTCACGCAAGCTGCGACACTACTTCCAGGGCCACCCCATCAAGGTCGTCTCAGCCTACCCATTGGAGAGGGTACTCAGGAGCCCTAACTCAGCCGGAAGGGTCGCCGAGTGGAACATCGAGTTGCAAGCATTCCAGTTGGAGTTCAGCACCACCAGGGTCATCAAGGGGGCTGCGCTCGCTGACTTTGTGGCAGAATGGACGGATGCCCCGACACTTGAGGAAGGAGAAGACCGGTCCACCTTCCCAGGAAGCGAGGCTCCAGACGGCTGGGTCATGTATTTCGATGGCGCCTTCGTGCACCAGGGTGCGGGGGCTGGAGCAGTGCTCATCTCGCCCACTCAGGACAAGCTCTACTACGCCGTGCAGCTCTGCTTTCAACACGACGAGAAGGTCTCCAACAATATCGCAGAATACGAAGGCCTCATAGCTGGCCTGAAGGCCGCGGCGGCTCTAGGGGTGAAGCGCCTCACCGTCAGAGGTGACTCGCAACTCCTCGTCAACTTCTCCAACAAGGTGTACGAGCCAAAGGACGAGCATATGGAGGCCTACCTCGCGGAGGTGCGCAAGATGGAGAAGCAATTCTCGGGCCTGGAGCTGCAGCACGTGCCCCGGGGCACCAACAAGGAAGCCGACGTCATTGCCAGGAGAGCATCCAAGCGGCAGCCGCAGGAGCCCGGTGTCTTTGAGGAGCGGCTCTTCAAGCCATCAGCTACGCCACCCCTTTCAAGCATGACTCAGCCTCGGGAGGAGCTCCCACAGCCTCCGGCCACGAGAGCCCCAGTCTGTTGCCCGACCTCAGGAGCTCGGCTGCTCTTGGCGCTCGAGCCCCAGGAGGAATGCTGGACCAAGGAATTCAAGGAGTACCTGACGCATGGGACGCTGCCGGAGAAGGAAGAGGACGCGGAGCGCGTGGCCCGGCAAGCCACGACATACTGTACCAAGACGGCGAGTTATACAGGAGACGACCGAACGATGTCACGCTGCGCTGCATCTCCAGCGACCAAGGAAGGGAGTTGTTGATTGACATACACGGCGGGGACTGCAGACACCACTCGCCGTCACGGATCCTCGTCGGCAAGGTGTTCCGCAGTGGATTCTACTGGCCTACAGCACTCAACGATGCAGCTGAGTTGGTGAAGTCCTGCGAAGCTTGCCAATTCCACGCCAAGCAAATCCATCAGCCTGCTCAGGGCCTCCAAACCATCCCGCTCACATGGCCGTTCGCGGTCTGGGGGCTGGACATCCTAGGCCCGTTCCCTCGGGCGCTAGGGGGCTACCGCTGTCTCTATGTTGCCATCGACAAGTTCACCAAGTGGGCGGAAGTAGAAGCCGTCCGTACCATCCCAGTCGGCTCTGCTGTCAAGTTCATCAAGGGCCTCGTGAGCTGCTTCGGGGTCCCCAACCGCATCATCACAGACAACGGCTCACAGTTTACTAGCAACCTTTTCAAAACCTAATGTGCTAACCTTGGAACGCAGATCTGCTATGCTTCGGTAGCGCACCCCAGGAGCAATGGCCAGGCCGAACACGCCAACATGGAGGTCCTGAGGGGCCTCAAGACCAGGACCTTCAAGAAGAAGCTGGAGGCCTGCGGCAGGGGCTGGCACGATGAGCTCCAGTCCGTGCTGTGGTCCATCCGCACCACCGCCACCAAGCCAACGGGCAAGACTCCATTCTTCCTCGTCTACGGAGCTGAAGCAGTCCTCCCTCACAAGGTCAAGCATCACTCCACACGGGTCCTGGCGTTCGACGAAACGCAGCAGGACGCCACGCGGGGGATGGATCTCGTGTTGGGGGAGGAACGCCGTCGCGAAGCTGCGTTAAGGGCGGCAAGGTACCAACAAGCGCTGCGGCGATACCACTGCCGCAACGTCCACTCCAGGACGCTCGAGGTGGGCGACCTCGTCCTGAGGTGGGTCCTCTCCAGGGAAGGGCTGCATAAGCTTTCACCAATGTGGGAGGGCCCGTTCAGGGTCGTCCACATCTCCAGGCCTGGCGCCGTGCGCCTGGAGACACAAGACGGGGTACCTATCTACAACGCCTGGAACATCCAGCACCTCCGGAAGTTCTATCCATGAAGCAAGGCCCAGAGCCTATGAAGAAAGGCCCAGAGCTGGTGAAGAAGGCCCAGAGCCTGTGAAGAAAGGCCCAGAGCCTGTGAAGAAGGCCCGGTGCCTGTGAAGAATCGCCGCCCGTGACACTCTCACGTAATAATGAGTTGGGGATGTACACGCCCCGGAGTCTCAGGAGCGCCGGCCTCAGGCCCTGGGGCTCCCGCCCACGCCTAGTGGCAGCACTTAGCTCCGCACTGGTGAGAAGACTTGAAGACTAGATTAGGTGCCGGACGCGGCTTTTCATTTGCTTTCCGTAGTTGGCTCACCTTTCCTTAATCGAAGTTTGCTTTTGGTGTTCCTTGCTGATTTGATTCCCTCGCCTCTTACTACATTTTCCAGCTCTGGTTTGCTCGTGTTCTCTCTCTCGCATACCTCGCGAGGGGGCTAGGCAGGTGCCCTCATGAGCATTTTTCTCCTCTCTGCCTTCTCGCGAGCCACCCTCATTCGAGCCTGAAAGCTGGCGCATCTCTCCTAATCCGTGCCCCTCGGGTACCGCGATACAAAGTGCCAGGTCGAGGCCTGGGCGGACGGCAAATCCTCTAGCGCACTTCCTAATGAATTTTTGCAGTTTCTGAGCAAACACAGGCCACCAGGTTAAGGTGGACACGAGGAAACAAACGCCTCGTAAGGAAGAGGGCGTCCTAAACGCACCAGGTTAAGTTATCTTTGCGCAAAATAATAACACGGCACGGGAATAACACGCACAGTGCAATAACCAAGGAACCACAATTTGATACACGCCCCTCCAGGCCCATACTGGTTTCATTTTTTGATGCAGAAAAAGAGCAAAACAAAGCGGCGTTGCGGCGATCCGCGAAGGCAAGCCCCTAGCAACGCCCCGAGCCTAACCAGACCCTTCCTCGTGCTTCACGGAGGCGTGGAGACGAGATGACCCTCTACCACCTTCGAAACGGGCGCGGTGGCGCGGCGGCTGGTCGTAGCCACACTGCTGGAGCTGTCGCCGGAGGAAGAGCTGTCGTAGCTGGAAGAGACACGGTCGCCGCTGAGGGCAGGCTCGCCCTCATCCTCGTCGCGACCGTCACCAAGGCCGAGCACCTCCTCACCGTCGTTCGTCTCGGGGCAGCACCCGGCGTGGCGACCATCTTCCCCAAACACCCTCACATAGAGGGTCGATCTACCGTCGTACTTGAAGTGGAGGGTGCACCGCCTGCCTAGGCCGCGCGCGCGGGCGAACGTCTGCCAACCGCGGGCCAGGGCTATGTTGCCCGCGGCGGAAGTCTCGACCGCGGCCCAAGAGGCCTTACTGCAGCAGCCATCTACCTGCAACTAGAGCCCGCCTGGACCAGGGGCCGGCAATTCGTCGACGAAGAAGCGCGGAAGCTGGAGCCAGTTGCCGGTCGGGTTCTCCGACCAGACGACAAATTCCGGTGACACCTCCGCAGTATGGAAGCGCGGATGGGGAGGTCGCGCCACCATAGCACGCCTCCCCTCGTCAACTGGACCGCCATGGTTGGGACGACCCCCTCCGCGTGCCGCGGCGTCGCCTCGACGGTGGGCCACGGCAGAGGACGCGGCGTGCTTGCACGGACGGCCGCGCCCACGCTTGGGTGCCGGGGAGCCGGGTCCCTCGCGAGGGGCCTTTCCCTTCTTGGCGGCGGAGAACTTCCTTTGTGGCCCCATTGGTGGCGCCGCAAGCAATGGAGCGAGGGAGAAGAAGCAAGCAAGCGAGGAAGAGATGGGCGACGGGGGCTCCGCCCCCCTCCCCATTTATAACAGAAGAAGGCCAACCGGCGCCTCCCACGATCGCAGGTAATGATGGTTTTCCTTGCATGTCGCAGGGACTTGTCAAGTCGTGCAGTTGCCGAGGCAGCGTGGGGAAGCGGATACGCCCACGTCCAATCAACCGCCACGCGTCAACCGAGGCCGCAGGCTTTTGGGGCCCGCGGTGCTCCGTACTTGACCCTTGGCTTCGCCGCGAAGCCAAGCCCGAGCACACGTTGGGCCCGGGGGCTACTGTCGGCGTCCTGGGAATGGGGGTCCCCAGACTTGCCTGCCTGCGGCCCACGGCGTGGCTAAGTCACCAGGCCGTACGACCCATCTTCATCAACAAGGCATCCAAAACCCTCGCGAGGCGGGCGACTCAAGACCTCCTCGGGAGTGGCCTAGTCGGGCAGGCTCACGAGGAGTGGAGATATCAAGGCAGGGCGAACCTCACGAGGCTCTCGTGACGTGAGCCATGATGATCGACACCAGGCGGGCGCCAGCGCGCGCAGCGTCCTTGTTTCCTCTTTGGTGCTAAGGAGGCCAGCGCAAGCGAGGAGTACCGAGGCATCAGGCAGAGGTTGCTATATCGTTGCAACGAGACCAAGACTAGGAGGACGGCAAGGTGGAGGTCATCGTGGAGCCCAAGACGGCATCACCACCAGAGCCTTTCGCAGGCGAAGACCACTTTTGTCAGGATAGCTTGTACTAGCTGTCCCCCTTTAAATTTGCCCGCCGTTGTTGGCTCCCTTCCCGCTCAACATTTGGGAAGAGGACCAAGGCCTATATAAGTAGATCTAGCCACCACAGTAGGGGGATGGAGCAGTTCACCTAGCTCTCACCCGCTAAGTCACCAAGCACAAGAACACCTCAACCTCAGGAGGCTGTTCTTTCCCTTGTACTGTTCATCATCAGCCCAAGAGGCAATCCACCACCACCACACTGGAGTAGGGTATTACACCACAAAGGTGGCCCGAACCAGTATAAATCCCGTGTCTTTCTGTGTCGTGAGTTCGTCCGCGAGATCTTAGCGAGCTAGGGCGTAGATCGGTAGGAGGGAAAGACTTCGCGTGCACCCCAGTGTTCGAACCTTAAGGGTTTGCCGGAACCCCACATCCGACACACCTCATAGAGCTGGAGGAACTCGGCAGGGTCAGGGGTGCCGTCGTAGCGTGGAGGCAGGTCCGGCTTGAACTTCCTGGGCCAGACGACGCGGCGCAGCTCCGGGGTGAACGTGCGGCAGCCCGCTGCGCTCATGGGAGCCTGATACGTCTCCAACGTATCTATAATTTTTGCTTGTTCCATGCTGTTATATTATCAATCTTGGATGTTTTATAATCATTTTATAGTCATTTTATATCATTTTTTGGTACTAACCTATTGACATAGTGCCAAGTGCCAACTGCTGTTTTTCCATGTTTTTTACATCATAGAAAATCAATATCAGACGGAGTCCAAATGCCACGAAACTTTATGGAGAATTTTTATGGGCCATAAGGAACACAACGGGCCTTGGCTGCGCCTGGGGGTGCCCCGAGGGAGGCACAACCACCAGGGCACGCCCGGCGCGCCCTGGTGGGTTGTGCCCACCTCGGGTGCCCCCCGGACCGCCTCTTTGCTCTATAAATACCCCAATATTTCCAGAACCCTAAAGGCATCGACGAAATATTCATCCAGCCACCGCAGAGTCTAGAAGCACCAGATCGAATCTAGACACCATCTCGAATGGGGTTCATCGCCTCCATTGGTGCCTCTCCGATGATGCGTGAGTAGTTCGTTGTAGACCTCCGGGTCCGTAGTTAGTAGCTAGATGGCTTCATCTCTCTCGCGGAATTCTCAATACAATGGTCCCTTGGAGATCCATATGATGTAACTCTTTTGCGGTGTGTTTGTTGGGATCAATGAACTTTGTGTTTATGATCAGATCTATCTTTTTATATCCATGAAAGTATTTGAGTTTCTTTGATCTCTTTTATGCATGATCTCTTATAGCCTCGTATTTCTTCTCTGATATTTGGGTTTTGTTTGACCAACTTGATCTATTTATCTTGCAATGGGAAGAGGTGCTTTGTAGTGGGTTCGATCTTACGGTGCTTGTCCCAGTGACAGAAAGGGAACCGACACGTATGTATTGTTGCTACTAAGGATAAAACAAAGGGGTCTATCTCTACATAGATAGATCTTGTCTACATCATGTCATCATTCTTATTGCATTACTCCATTTTTCGATGATTTTAATACACTAGATGCATGCTGGATAGCGGTCGATGTGTGGAGTAATAGTAGTAGATGCAGGCAGGAATCAGTTTACTAATCTTGGACGTGATGCCTATATAATGATCATTGCCTGGATATCGTCATGAGTATTTGAAGTTCTATCAATTTCCCAACAGTAATTTGTTCACCCACCGTTTGCTATTTTTCTCGAGAGAAGCCACTAGTGAAACCTACGGCCCCCGGGTCTCTTTCTCTTATATTTGCCTTTGCGATCTACTTTTTCCTTGCATTTATTTTCAGATCTATTAAACCAAAAATACAAAAATACCTTGCTGCAATTTATCCTTATTTATTTTGTTTGGCGTTCGATCTATCAATTTACTACAAATTTATCTCACATCCGTTTGCTTACTTGAGGCGCCGTACCCCGGAAGGGATTGGCAACCCCTTTAACACGTCGGGTTGCGAGGATTTGTTATCTATGTGGAGGGGCTATTTACGTTGTGTTTCCTGGTTCTCCTACTGGTTCGATAACCTTGGTTTCATATCTGAGGGAAATACCTACCGCCGCTGTGCTGCATCATCCCTTCCTCTTTGGGGAAATACCGAAGTAGCTTCAAGCGACATCAAAAGGAATTTCTGGCGGCCTTGCCGGGGAGGATCTTAAATATATACCCGGTTCCTAATCACAAATCTCATCTCCTCGTAATTTACATTATTTGCCATTTGCCTCTCGTTTTCCTCTCCCCCACTTCATAAAAAATTGCCGTTTTATTCGCCTCTCTTTTTCGTTCGCTGTTTTCTTGCTGGATTTGTTTTGTGTGCAATCTTGTTTGCCGTTTTTATCATCATGGATAGTTCTTCCCCTATTGCTTGCACTCCCGAGAACGAGGTTCTCAACTTTAAACAAAGGGGAGGAGAAAATCTAAAGGATGCTTGGTATAGGATTTGCAATGCTCATAATAGATCTATCCGTAAGCAATCTACTATACTTCTCCTTTGTTGTTTTTATGTTGGCATCACCACTTGGTATAGATTCATCCTTTATACGATTAAGGGTGGAAATTTCTTGATGTGCCCTTCTCTTGATGCTTTTAATGCTATGGGAAATTTAGTGGGCTCACCACCTCTGATGATTAATGAAACAACTTTGACTCTTGAGCATGTTATGGAAAGGCTAGATGCTATTGAAAAGAAAATTCTCACCAAAGATCATATGGAAATTATAGATAAAAAGATGCATAATTTTGCCACCAATATTTGGTCAAAAGCGGGAGATAATTTTAAGTTGTTAAAAGAAAAGGGTACCGTAATCCATGAAAGAATAGAAGAAAGCCCGTCTCGGATAGATAAATTAGAAGAAATTTTTAGTAATCTAAGCACGGCTTTCGCTTCCGCTAAAACTATCGAAAAAACTCCTGTAAAGATTGGCAAAGTTACTCAAGTTACTAAGAACAAGGGTGCAACTTCTAGTAAAAGTAATAAAGAAGATCTTAATATGATTAGTATTCACCCAGATTTTGCTGAAGTGATAAGAGATCCTTTTTGCAAGAATGAAATCTTTAAATTTATTCCTTGAAGTATTGCTATTGAATATCTTTATGCTAAATCTTTGAAGGATTCTAAGTGTTTGATTGAAGAGTTGGACAAAGATGAAAAAACTTAGATCCTTGCTTTATGCCTAGCTAAGGGCGTAAAACTATAACGCTTGTTGGGAGGTAACCCAATGAATAAAAATTATTTTTGCTTTTTTCTTTCTGTTCTTGAGTGTTTGCACAATTATGCTACTGTTATGATTGTGTTTTTTGTGTTTAATTAGTGTTTGTGCCAAGTAAAGCCTTTAGGATCTTCTTGGGTGATAGTTGTTTGATCTTGCTGAAAAACAGAAACTTTTGTGCTCACAAAAACAATTCTCATTTTTTTTTACCAGAGCATGATAAATACCAATTCTTTTTGCAGAAGATCAATATAAAAATTGCTCAGGTCGTCCTAATTTTTCAGAATTTTTGGAGTTCCAGAAGTTTTCGAAATAGTCAGATTGCTACAGACTGATCTGTTCTGGCAGATTCTGTTTTCTTTGCGTTGTGTGCTTATTTTGATGGCTCTATGGTTTTCTTTGATGAGTTTTTGCCATAGAAAAGTTGGAATACAGTAGATATAATGCAAAAACAAAATATGAATTGGTTTGGTACTTATAGTAGTGATTTGCTTTCTTTTACTAACGGATCTCACAAAGGTTTTGTTGAGTTTTGTGTGATTGAAGTTTTCAAGTTTTGGGTTATCTTACGATGGATGAAGGAATAAAGGATAGAAGAGCCTAAGCTTGGGGATGCCCCGGCATCCCAAGCTATTATCCAAAAATGAGCAACCAACTAAGCTTGGGGATGCCCCCGAGTGGCATCCCCTCTTTCTTCTAACGACCATCGGTATTTGACTTGAAGCTATATTTTTATTCGTCACATAATATGTGTTTTGCTTGGAGTGTCTTGTATGATATGTGTCTTTGTTTGTTTTATTTTGTGTTTTATGTCTTGATCCCTTGCTGGACACACCTATTTAAGAGAGCTAAAATTATGTCATGACTTGTTAGAATTGCTCTCTATGCTTCACTTAATTTTTTTATGAGCTATGGACTTGCTCTAGTGCTTCAGTTATATCTTTTTGAGCATGGTGTGCTTTAGTATTTTCGAAGAAATGCTCTCTTGCTTCACTTAGATTTATTTGAGAGTTATTAAAATTTTCAAGAAATTCTCTCTTGCTTCACTTAAATTAATTTGAGAGAAAGAAAAACTTATGCTCATGATCTTCACTTATATATGTTTGAGCTTTTGAAAAGAAACACATGAAAATTAGTCCCAAAGTGATAGATATCCAAGAAGGATATAATAAAAACTTTCATGAAGATCATTGGACAAAATAAAGTTGATTCTTAGTGATAGTTTTGAGATATGATGATGTGATATGTGAGTTATGTTGATGAGTAATTATGCTTTAGTAAGAATATTGGTGTTAAGGTTTGTGATTCCCTATGCAAGTACGAAAGTCAATAGTCATGCAATGAAATTATATCCTACTTGTGGTGCATTATTCGGTGTTATTTATGCTTAATGCTTGCTTATGAGATTATTCGTTTCTTGGTTGGTCGCTTCTCAATCTTTTGCTAGCCTTCATTTTGCACTAAGTATGATCTCTACTTGTGCATCCAAAAACCATTAAACCAGTCTTGCCACATGAGTCCACTATATCTACCTATATGCGGTATTCTTTTGCCGTTCTAAGCAAATTTGTATGTGCCATCTCTAATTTTCAAAATAAACTTCTGTTTTGTGTGTTTGTTTCGCTCGCGGAGCGGTGAGGGGTGGGTAATATTTTCCATGCTAGATATGTTATTCTCAAGATGAGTATTTATTCACTTGTCATTACACGAGAGTAAGGCAAAGGTATTAGGGATGCCCAGTCCCGAAATGAAAAATGAATTTACTTTATGTTGTCAAATAATAAATTACTTGGAAAGTGTTGGTATGGAATGCACCCCCGGTTAGCCATGGAAAGTGAAAGTATGGTGGAGAAAGGAATAAACTTTATTTTCTGTTTGGGAACCGCCTATGATGTATCTAGCATGGAAAGTGTTGGGAACTCTAAGTCGTTTTCGTTGGTGGGATGGATACACCTCCCAAAATGTTTTTAACTCTAAATTTTTCGCTTTGAGCTCTGGCACCTCTACAAATCCCTACTTCCCTCTGCGAAGGGCCTTTCTTTTTTACTTTATGCAATTTTTATTTTTGAATTTGAATCTCCATCTTCTCTTACAAAAGCACCAACTAGGAGGCAATATGATCGTACTTAAGTACTGGGTGTAACTAATATTCGAGTGTGTTTCATGAATGGATCAATGGTTGAGCATGATGGGCTAGGGATAACTTATTTTAGCGTTGATATTTTGAAAGACATGGTTGCTTGTTGATAGGCTTGAGTATTTAAATTATCATGTCAAAACTAGACTATTCCTTTGAACAATATAAAAGTCCAAATGTCCATGCTATAAAGAAAAGAATATGATATGACATGATAGGCAGCATTCCACATCAAAAATTCTGTTTTTATCACTTCCCTACTCGAGGACGAGTAGGAGTTAAGCTTGGGGATGCTGATACGTCTCCAACGTATCTATAATTTTTGCTTGTTCCATGCTGTTATATTATCAATATTGGATGTTTTATAATCATTTTATAGTCATTTTATATCATTTTTGGTACTAACCTATTGACATAGTGCCAAGTGCCAGTTGCTGTTTTTTCCATGTTTTTACATCATAGAAAATCAATATCACACGGAGTCCAAATGCCACGAAACTTTATGGAGAATTTTTATGGGCCAGAAGGAACACAACGGGCCCTGGCTGCGCCTGGGGGTGCCCCGAGGGAGGCACAACCCACCAGGGCACGCCACGCGCGCCCTGGTGGGTTGTGCCCACCTCGGGTGCCCCCGGACCGCCTCTTTGCTCTATAAATACCCCAATATTTCCAGAACCCTAAAGGCATCGACAAAATATTCATCCAGCCGCCGCAGAGTCCAGAACCACCATATGCAATCTAGACACCATCTCGGATGGGGTTCACCACCTCCATCGGTGCCTCTCCGATGATGCGTGAGTAGTTTTTTGTAGACCTTCGGGTCCGTAGTTAGTAGCTAGATGGCTTCATCTCTCTCGCTGAATTCTCAATACAATGGTCCCTTGGAGATCCATGTGATGTAACTCTTTTGCGGTGTGTTTGTTGGGATCGATGAACTTTGAGTTTATGATCAGATCTAATTTTTTATATCCATGAAACTATTTGATTTTCAACTTGATCTATTTATCTTGCAATGGGAAGAGGTGCATTGTAGTGGGTTCGATCTTACGGTGCTTGATCCCAGTGACAAAAAGGGAACCGACACGTATGTATCGTTGCTACTAAGGATAAAACGATGGGGTCTATCTCTACATAGATAGATCTTGTCTACATCATGTCATCGTTCTTATTGCATTACTCTGTTTTTCCATGAACTTAATACACTAGATGCATGTTGGATAGCGGTCGATGTGTGGAGTAATAGTAGTAGATGCAGGCAGGAGTCGGTCTACT
The DNA here is from genome assembly GCF_018294505.1 of Triticum aestivum. Lineage (NCBI taxonomy): Eukaryota > Viridiplantae > Streptophyta > Magnoliopsida > Poales > Poaceae > Triticum > Triticum aestivum. Next base: position 340,229,183 of record NC_057802.1, on the reverse strand, counting down.
AATCTTGGACGTGATGCCTATATAATGATCATTGCCTGGATATCGTCATGAGTATTTGAATTTCTATCAATTGCCGAACAGTAATTTGTTCACCCACCGTTTGCTATTTTTCTCGAGAGAAGCCACTAGTGAAACCTACGACCCCCGGGTCTCTTTCTCTTATATTTGCCTTTGCGATCTACTTTTTCCTTGCATTTATTTTCAGATCTATTAAACCAAAAGTACAAAAATACCTTGCTGCAATTTAACCTTATTTATTTTATTTGGCGTTTTATCGATCAATTTACTACAAATTTATCTCACGTCCATTTGCCTACTTGAGGCGCCGTACCCCGGAAGGGATTGACAACCCCTTTAACACGTCGGGTTGCCAGGATTTCTTATCTGTGTGCAAGGGCTGTTTAGGTTGTGTTGCTTGGTTCTCCTACTGGTTCGATAACCTTGGTTTCATATTTGAGGGAAATACCTACCGCCGCTGTGCTGCATCATCCCTTCCTCTTTGGGGAAATACCGACGTACCTTCAAGCGACATCAGAGCCCGCTGCAAAGGTGGAGCCTGGTCCTGGCGCTCGTGCGCCGCCGCCTCTCCTTGAGGCCGCTGTGCCACTTGGCAGCTTTCCTCATCGCGCACCGGCGCCCTGCGAGGCGGGTCGCACCGAGGGGCCTCACGCCTTAGCTCGAGGACAACATCTTGTCTGGGAGGTGGAGGAGGCGCACCGTGGGCCACGTCGCCCGCAAGAGGCGGCGGGGGAGGCAGCGAGTAAGACGGCGCAGGGGCCTCCCCTGCGGCGCTAATGAGCTCGGCGATGCAGTCCAGCCAATCCTCGTAGAGGTCATCGGTCGGGCGATAACACATAAGCTCGCGTGCCGTGAGTAGTGCAACCCGCGCGTTCGCCGGTCCATGGCGAGCATGGGAAGACGAAGCAGCCGCCGGAGTCAGCGATGGGGTGGCGGTGCGTCCATCATGTTGGGAAACGTAGCATACAATTTAAAAAAATTCCTACGCTCACGCAAGATCTATCTAGGAGATGCATAGCAATGAGAGGGGGAGAGTGTGTCGACATACCCTCGTAGACCGAAAGCGGAAGCGTTTGACAACATGGTTGATGTAGTCAAACTTCTTCTCATTCTGACCGATCAAGCACCAAACGTACAGCACCGCTAAGTTCTACACACGTTCAGCTCTATGACGTCCCTCGAACTCTTGATCTAGTAAAGTGTCGAGGGAGAGTTCCATCAGCACGACGGCGTGGTTACGATGATGGTGAAGTGATCCGCGCAGGGCTTCACCTAAGCACTACGTGAATATGACCGGAGGCGTAAACTGTGGAGGGAGGCGCCGCACACGGCTAACAGATATTGTTGTGTGTTCTAGGCGCCTCCCCCCTCATATATATATATATATATATATATATATATATATATATATAGGTGGGAGGGAGAGGGAGAAGCCAAAGGGGGCGCCTAAGTAGGAGGAATCCTACTTGGGGCCCTAGTGCAATTCGCCCCCCTTACCCTAACATCCGGAGGGGGAAGGAAGGAGGAGGGAGGAGGTAAGGAAGGGGGAGGCCGAATCCCTCCCCTTCCTTTATCTCTTCTCCTCTTTCCTTCCCCTCCTATTTTGGCCTACATGGGGCGCACCAGCCCCTTTGGGGCTGGTCTGTCCCCCTCTTGGCCCATGTAGTTGCTGGGGGGATGCCCGGAACCCCTTACGGTGACCCGATATGTACCCGGTACCCCCGGAACACTTGTCCATGTACCCTCATACACCGTAAGCGGAAGCGTTATGACAACGCGGTTGATGTAGTCGTACGTTTTCACGATCGACCGATCCTAGCACCGAAAGTACGGCACCTCCGCGATCTGCAAACGTTCCGCTCGGTGACGTCCCCCGAACTCACGATCCAGCAGAGTGTCGAGGGAGAGCTTCGTCAGCACGACGGTGTGATGACGGTGATGATGAAGCTACCAGCACAGGGCTTCTCCTAAGCACTGCAACGATATGACTGAGGTGGATTATGGTGGAGGGGGGCACCGCACACGGCTAAGAGATCAATGATCAACTTGTGTATTCTAGGGTGCTCCCCTGCCTCCGTATATAAAGGAGCAAGGGGGAGGACGGCCGGCCCTTGGGGCGCGCCAGGGAGGGGAGGAGTCCTCCTCCTAGTAGGAGTAGGACTCCCCCTTTCCTAGTTGAGAGAGTCCTGGACTAAGGGGTCCTCGGGCGTCCGACCTGTTATCTACTGGGCCGGACTGATGGGCTGTGAAGACATGAAGACCGAAGACTGTACCCGTATCCAGATTGGACTCTGCTTAGCGTGGAAGGCAAGCTTGGCAACCGACTATGTAGATTCCCATTGATGTAACCGACTCCATGTAACCCTAGATCTCTCCGGTGTCTATATAAACCGGAGAGCATAGTCCGGAGAGGACAGATTCATTACCATATACTCATAGGCTAGACTTCTAGGGTTTAACCATTACGATCTCGTGGTAGATCAACTCTTGTAACACTCATATTCATCAAGATCAATCAAGCAGGAAGTAGGGTATTACCTCCATAGAGAGGGCCCGAACCTGGGTAAACATTGTGTCCCCCATCTCCTGTTACCATCGATCCTAGACGCACAGTTCGGGACCCCCTACCCGAGATCCGCTGGTTTTGACACCGACATTGGTGCTTTCATTGAGAGTTCCACTGTGCCGTCGCCAATAGGGTTGATGGCTCGCCTTGTTGTCAAGGATAATATCATCTCCGGAGGAGCCCTGGCCCCAGGCCAGACCCTCCGGCTCGGCGGCTTTGTCATGACCGCCGGCTCGGCCCTTAAGCCGACGATGACCTCTCGAGTCATCGAAAATCGCCTCCGTGTCGATCCCGAATACTCCGCCCGCATGGATCCAAGGGAGTTATCGTCGTTGAACGAGCTCCTGGATCGCATGGATGCATTGGGGATTGCTACAGACTACGATCGGATCGGGCTTAAACCTGACCAGAGAGAAATCAAAACTCCACCGATCACCCATCAGATAGCGGTAGTCGAGGAGCAGAGCAACTCTTCCACTATATTGAAGACGAACTATGTTCGGATTTCCGATCTTGAAGAGCCGGATACCTTCCGACAGAAAGGCATGTCTCTTCCTCTGAACATAGAGTCGGACGACGAGCCCAAGGAATCAGTCGATATCCAGGAGCCCAAATTGTCAGCCCCGGTAGATCTCCTAACTCTGGATCCAAAATTGGGTCAGGGTTCGGATTTAATTCCACCCACCCACCCGGACATAGACGCTCTCAGGAGCATCAAACAACAGTCTCAGGAAACGGTCCACCACTTCTAGGCCAGATTCCTCCTTGTCAAAGACAAGGTAAAAGACTGCCGCGACGAAGACGCGATAGCAGCATTCTGCAACAACTGCACGGACGAAGGTATCCTTAACGCCATCAATCGCCGCAGCATAATAAAGTTCGTTGATTTAGCAACTATCGTGCAAAAATACAGCGTGATGGAAAGCGCCTGGAAAACTCAGGCAGCTTGCTGGGAGCCATCCCGACTCCCCCTACAAGCGAAAAGGGCGCACCCTCGTGGCACACCCAGCCGAACAGTCAAAAAACATAAACCCATTACGCTGCACGACACCGTTCTGGAGGGATGGCTCAATGGCCCATGCAAAATACACACGACGCCGGATATCGTGGCAACCCACAGCCTTAGAGCATGTTGGATACTTCGGCAGGTAGCCAAGAGCGGCGAGGACATCCTTACCAAGGACACCCCAGAACAACACCCTCCAGCAAACGACGACAATAGAATATTGACAGTCTTCAAGACATTCGCTTCAAACAATAAGCATAAAAGGGCCCTGCGCGATCTCGCCGAAGTTTGCCAGGTCGCTGCAATTGGCCCCTGGAACGACACGGCCATAACCTTTAACGCCAGTGACGAACCTAAATACAGAACAGTCTGAGCGCTAGCTGCCCTAGTCCTCAGTCCCATCGTGGACGGCTTTCGACTTACAAAAGTCCTCATGGACGGCGGCAACGGACTAAACCTCATTTACGAGGACACACTCCACAAGATGGAAATAGACAGGAGCCGCATCAAGAAAAGCAGCACAACCTTTTGAGGTATCATTCCCAGTCGGGAAGCTCGGTGTGCTAGAAAAATTACACTTGATGTGGTGTTCGGCACGCCGAAGAATTGTCGGTCTGAAGAAATAACTTTCCAGGTGGCCCCTTTCAACAGTGGGTACCACGCCCTGTTAGGGCGAGAGGCCTTCATGCGCTTTCAAGCCATACCTCATTATGGATATATGAAGCTAAAATGCCCGGGCCTAATGGAATAATCACCCTCGTCAGCGATCCGTACATAGCACTCCGCGCTGAAAACAAAACCGCATCCTTGGCCCTCGAGGCATTGTCTGAGGCCCTCGCAGCCGAAGAGCTAACCGCACTACGCTCCATCGTGGATAAGGACGATGTGATCCTGGACAAACGATCCAAATCCACTTCCTTCAAGCCGGCAGAAGAAATAGTCAAATTTCAGGTCCATCCAACAGACCCGAAGAAGACAGCGTCTATCGGAGCGCAACTCAACCCTGCACTCGACGCCGCACTACGAGACTTCCTACGCGAAAACTGGGATATATTCGCCTGGCACCGTTCCGATATGCCAGGAATCCCGCGCGAGTTGGCCGAACATAGCCTTAACATACTAAAGGGATATAAGCTGGTCAAGCAAACTCTGCGGCGCTTTTTCGAACCCAAACGACAAGCTATGGGGGAGGAGCTAGCCAAACTCATCGAGGCCGGATTCATCAAAGACATTAAACATCCGGACTGGCTGGCAAACTTGGTAATGGTACCAAAGAAGGATAAATCCTGGCGCCTATGCGTCGATTTCAAGGACCTTAACAAGGCTTGCCCTAAGGATCCCTTCCCTCTTCCCCGCATCGATCAAATCATTGACGTTACCGCAGGTCATGACTCACTGTGCTTCCTTGACGCATATTCCGGATACCATCAAATCAAAATGAAGGAGTCCAATCAAGCCGCAACAACATTCATTGCACCATACATGCCGTTTTGCTTCAACACCATGCCTTTCAGGCTCAAGAACGCCGGCGCCACCTACTAGCGCATGATCCAAACATGCCTCGAGAAACAGATCAGCAAAACAGTGGAGGCCTACGTGGACGGCGTCGTCATCAAAACTAGACACGTCGAAACACTAATAGACGACTTGCGTCTCACATCCGACAACCTCCGCACATACGACATCAAGCTTAACCCAGAAAAGTGCGTCTTCGGCGTCCCCGCCGGTAAACTACTGGGCTTCATCGTTTCCAATAGAGGAATTGAAGCAAATCCAGCCAAAATCCGAGCTCTGTCACAACTGGCTACGCCAACCAAACTCAAGCAGGTCCAAAAACTTGTTGGGTGCGTGGCAGCTTTAAGCCGCTTTATCTCCAGGTTGGGAGAAAAGGTGCTGCCGCTCTATCGCCTTCTACGGGGCACCGATAACTTCGAGTGGACGGACGCGGCGACGGCCGGACTCGAAGAAATAAAAGCCCTTCTGGCAAGCAACCCAATCCTGGCCGCGCCAAATGCCGGGAAACCAATGCTCTTATACATATCGGCAACACACCAGGTGGTGAGCGCCGTACTCGTCGTCGAACGAGAACAGGACGGACACAAATTTCCGCTCCAGAAGCCGGTATACTACGTATCCACCGTCCTCACACCATGCAAATCCCGGTACCCTCATAATCAAAAAATAGCATATGCAGTCTTCATGGCATCTCGAAAATTGCGACACTACTTTCAGGAGTGCTCTATCACGGTGGTCTCCGAAGTGCCCCTCAATGATATAATTAACAACCGGGATGCAACGGGCCGGATTGCCAAATGGGCCATTGAGCTCCTTCCATTCGACATCACGTACAAACCACGTCGAGCCATCAAATCCCAGGTACTGGCTGACTTCGTCGCCGAATGGACAGGAGCCGAACTCCCTAAAGAGTACGGCGCGTATTCCAACTGGGTGATGCATTTTGACGGCTCCAAGATGTTGGCAGGGCTAGGGGCGGGCGTCGTATTAACGTCCCCCACGGGAGATATCGTCCAGTACGTACTCCAAATATTATACACAGACTCCAACAACGCAGCCGAATACGAGGCCTTGCTACATGGCCTCCGGATGGCCGTATCAATGGGCATACAATGCCTGGAGGTGCGCGGGGACTCAAACCTCGCAATATCCCAAAGTAATGGAGACTTCGATGCCAAAGATCCAAGGATGGCAGCTTATCGCAATGCCGTTTTGAAGATGTCTGCTCGGTTCAAGGGACTCAAATCTCATCACATCGCCCGCGAAAGTAACCAGGCGGCACACGTCCTTGCTCGCATCGACGCTAAGCGCGACCCCGTCCCACCTAACATCTTCCTCGAAAGGCTCTTTAAGCCATCTGTGGCATGGCAAGGGGGAGATAGCAACGACAGTCCCGTTCCAAACACAAACACAGATAACGAACACGCTGATATCATCGAAGGCTCAACCACCGAAGTAACACCATGAGCCCACCTCATCATGGCAATAATTGCCCCATGGACTGAACCATTCTTGGCCTACTTTAATAGGAAGGAGCTCCCAGAAGATCACAATGAGTCTCGCCGCAAAGTCCGGCGTTCGAAGGCCTATAAAGTTCACGAAGGAGAGTCTACAAGAAAAGCACTACCGGAGTCCTTCAAAGGTGTATCTCCGAGGAAGAGGGGCGGCAACTCTTGGCAGAAATTCACGCTGGTCTCGGTGGGCACCACGCCGCAGCCCGGGCACTTGTCAGCAAGGCCTTCCATACAGGATTTTACTGGCCTACGGCCCGGCCAGACGCACAGGACCTCGTCCAGCGCTGTGTCGGATGCCAACTCTTCGCCAACCAAAGCCATATGCCCCAACCGCTCTACAAACAATCCCCATTACATGGCCCTTTGCGGTCTGGGGCTTGGACATGGTCGGACCCCTTAAAGGGGGAAGCCATAAGAAAAAATATCTGTTGGTCATGGTGGACAAATTCACCAAGTGGATAGAGGCTAGACCAGTTAAAACGGCCGAGTCCGGACCGGTGATTGCATTTATATCCGATGTGGTACACCGTTACGGTGTATCGCACAACGTCATCACCGATAACGGTTCGAATTTCACAGCCGATGAGGTGAAAACCTGGTGTGCTAATCTGGGCATTAAGCTCGATTACACCTCTGTCTACCACCCGCAAACAAACGGTCAAGTCGAGCGAGCTAATGGTCTTATTATGAGCGGCATCAAACCCAGACTAGTGCAGTCTTTGAAAGAATCAGACAAGCACTGGGTCGAGGAGCTCGACTCCGTACTCTGGGGGCTACGTGTAACGCCCCGAGAATGACGCTCCAGACGCCTTCCATATATTTCGTGTTCGGCGTGTGTTTTATTTGTGTGTTGCATTCATCATCGCATCATTTGCATTGCATCGGCACTTCGTTGCCGTCATGTTTTAAAACTTGCATCCGCTCGTAGTTGCCACGTTCCCCTTGCGTTCGTTGACCATTCTGAGTCTAACCGGATTTTCGATTCTCTCTTGTCTGACCGTTTGACCCTCTCTGCACAACCACCGAACCCCTCCTTGCGCAGTGCATAGACCCCTCTCACGCGTCCGGAACCTCCCCGAACCCGACCCGGGTTGTTGTCACCGTTGGATTCGGATCATCCCCAAACATCTACAAAACATCACCGTTTTCTTTGTTGGACTCTCCACAGCCTTTTTCTCGACCGTTCAATTTTGATCGGAGGGCCTGTTTTGCCTTAAGCTAGTCCACCTAGCTATTTAAACAACCTAACCCTAGTCCTAACCTGTCCCATCCACCTATTCCCTGCCGCCGCCACCCTCTTCCTCAGGATTCCCCGATCCAATCCATCCATTCCACCCAGCCGACCCGACAACGCCCCTCGTCTTCAGCGCCGGGCCAAGCAGCGCTTGCCACCCACTCTCCCTCAATTTCACCACCGCAGCCGCACCTCCTGCTCCCTCATCGATCCAGATCGAGAGGATCTCGACCCCGAGCCTCCCAACGACCTCCTCCTTGCCGGTCATCCCCCGCCGGAGGTTGCAGCAGCGACCAGGCCAGTCCCGTCGCTCCGTGCCTTCCTTTTCTCCCGTGCTTCTCCATCGTCTCACCCCTCTGTCTCTCTCACCTCGTTCTAGCACGAGCGCCGCCGCCCTCGACCCATCTCTGTCCGGCCGACAACGAGCAGTAGCTCGCCGGAGTTGAGCTTCACTGGATCCGCCTCCCTCTGCCCGTTGCTGGTGCTCGCGTCACCGTCAGCCACCCGTCGCCCGAGTTCCTCGCCGGCTCGCGCGACAACCTGCAAAAACCAAGGCGTCGACCACCACCACCAGGAGCTGACCGCTTCTTCCCTGCCCAAGGGCCCCCGGTCCGCCTCCTCCGGCCACCTCCCCGCCGCGTCGCCCGCCGGATCTGCTCGAGCTCCCCTCGCCCCTGCGCCTCAAGTCCCGCGTCGCCAAGCCGCCTCCTGCCTGTGCGTCATGTGCAAGAACCGACAAGGCTCCAGCGCCATGGACTTCCCCCACCTCTGCCCGAGCACCTCCAGGACCTCGTCTGCCCCGCCGCGTTGCCGAATCCGGCCACCAGGACCCTCCAGCGCCGCCACTTCCTTCCTCCTACTGCCTGATCCCCTGTTTCACGAACGAGGAGACGAACGCCTCGCCCGCGTTGACCCCGTCCTCGACCGCGCCAGCGTGGCCAGCCTCCTGGGCCGCAAGCTCGCCTGAAGCCCAGCTCTGCGCCGCTTGGGCCTCCTCCGCTCTTCCAGCCAGGCCTTGGCCCGATGTGAGCAGCCCCAGCCAGCCCAGTTCACCTCAGTTTCAGCCCGCATATGTTTTTTTCTGTGTGCTGCGATTTGTCCAATTATCCAGAGACTGCCAGTTTTGCAGAAAAGTCCTTCATGTTCATGCATTAATAACTCACGAATCGTGCATCATATTAAAATAATTTATATATGTAAGATGCTTAGAGTTTTGTCTAGTTTCATAATATGCCACTTTCAACCATGTTAAAAATGTTTAAAATGCTGTTTGTTTAAATTTGCTCAAATGCCATGTTAAAATGATTTATTTCATAACTAAATAACCGTAGCTCGGATTTTAATAAATTATATATGTAAATGGGGTAGAAAAATGCCTAGTTTAACATGGTGCACTTTATTTTGCTGTTTAACAACATTAAAATTGTGTTATGGCAGAACAGTACCAAATCTATAATATGCATATGAGGATTTTCCGGAATTGTTGTTGTTTGTTTCCGGCCTCATTTAACTTGCTTAAATAGGTAGTTCCCATATGCTTCACCTCTTGCCATGGTTAATAACATTTAATATTGTTGGGTACATAAACGAGAGAGAACTAAATAATTAGATGTGGTGTTTCGTCAATATGCAACTCGTTGCATATTGAGCTCCACTTAATTTGTAGTGTTGTTTGTTGCACTTTGCCATGCCATGCCTCATTAAACCGGACATGCATCATATTTGTTTTTGCATCATGCCATGTGTATGTGATGGTTGTTTACTATGTTGTTTGTTTCTTTCCGGGTTGCGTCTCTTGTTACCTTCGGTTTCGTTCCGGAGTTGTGAGGATTCGTTCGACTACATCCGTTTGTCTTCTTCATGGACTCGTTCTTCTTCCTAGCGGGATCTCAGGCAAGATGACCATACCCTCGAAATCACTTCTATCTTTGCTTGCTAGTTGTTCGTTCTATTGCTATGCTGCGCTACCCACCACTTGTTATGTCATGCCTCCCTTTTTGCCATGTCAGCCCCTAACCTTTGTCACCCTTCCTAGCAAATTGTTGTTTGGCTATGTTACCGCTTTTGCTCAGCCCCTCTTATAGCGTTGCTAGATGCAGGTGAATATGAAGTTTGTTCCATGTCGGAACATGGATATGTTGGGATATCACAATATCTCTTATATATTTAATGCATCTATATACTTGGTAAAGGGTAGAAGGCTCGGCCTTATGCCTGGTGTTTTGTTCCACTCTTGCCGCCCTAGTTTCCGTCATACCGGTGTTATGTTCCTTGATTTTGCGTTCCTTACGCGGTTGGGTGATTTATGGGACCCCGTTGACAGTTCGCTTTGAATAAAACTCCTCCAGCAAGGCCCAACCTTGGTTTTACCATTTGCTACCACCTATCCCCTTTTCCCTTGGGTTCTGCAGACTCAAGGGTCATCTTATTTTAACCCCCCCGGGCCAGTGCTCCTTCGAGTGTTGGTCCGAACTGAGTAGACTGCGGGGCCCCCTCGTGGAAACTCGAGGTCTGGTTTTACTCGTAGGATGTCTCATCCGGTGTTGCCCTGAGAACGAGATATGTGCAGCTCCTATCGGGATTTGTCGGCACATCGGGCGGCTTTGCTGGTCTTGTTTTACCATTGTCGAAATGTCTTGTAAACCGGGATTCCGAGACTGATCGGGTCTTCCTGGGAGAAGGTTTATCCTTCGTTGACCGTGAGAGCTTATGATGGGCTAAGTTGGGACACCCCTGCAGGGTATAAACTTTCGAGAGCCGTGCCCGCGGTTATGTGGCAGATGGGAATTTGTTAATATCCGGTTGTAGAGAACTTGACACTTGACCCTAATTGAAACGCATCAACCGCGTGTGTAGCCGTGATGGTCTCTTCTCGGCGGAGTCCGGGAAGTGAACACAGTTTCTGGGTTATGTTTGACGTAAGTAGGAGTTCAGGATCACTTCTTGATCATTGCTAGTTCATGACCGTTCCGTTGCTTCTCTTCTCGCTCTTATTTGTGTATGTTAGCCACCATATATGCTTAGTGCTTGCTGCAGCTCCACCTCATTACCCTTTCCTTCCTATAAGCATAAATAGACTTGATCTCGCGGGTGTGAGATTGCTGAGTCCTCTCGACTCACAGATACTTCCAAAACAGTTGCGAGTGCTGATGATAACAGTGCAGGTGACGCAACTGAGCTCAAGTGGGAGCTCGATGAAGATCTTGTGCGTTGAGTTGTTTCATTTCCTGTTGATCATTAGTGGAGCCCAGTTGGGACAATCAGGGATCTAGCAGTTGGGTTGTCTTCTTTTCTTTTGGTTCCGTAGTCGGACCTATGTGTGTGTTCTGATTGATGTATGATTTAGTTATGTATTGTGTGAAGTGGCGATTGTAAGCCAACTCTTTATCCCATTCTTGTTCATTACATGGGATTGTGTGAAGATGACCCTTCTTGCGACAAAACCACAATGCGGTTATGCCTCTAAGTCGTGCCTCGACACGTGGGAGATATAGCCGCATCGTGGGCGTTACAAGTTGGTAATCAGAGCCATCCCCGACTTAGGAGCCCCCTGCTTGATCGAATCGCTGGCGTTGTTGAGTCTAGAACAAAAATGTTTTGAGTCTTAGGATTATATATATCGGAGAGTAGGATTCTTTTTACTCCTCAGTCCCTTCGTCGCTCTGGTGAGGTCTCCTGACGTAGAAGTTTTGACTCTTCTCTCCTCAAATTTCACTAAAAAAAAATTTAGGATCACGCGGGTATCTTAGAATCGTTCCGATGGTTTTGTGACGAGAACATTGTTCTTGGTGCCTCTTGACATTTAGGGGTTGTGGCAGTGTCCCGGGGAGTTGAGCTCCGAGGTGTTGTCGTCTCAATTTTATCGTTGCAGTTCTGGAATACCTGAGTTTCGCCGACATCGAAATCTCTTTTATGCAGTTGTTGGTGAGATCACCTCGACGCCACCCAGCACTGGGGCGGGAGTTCGGGAGTATTGCCATAACTAGTATAACGGATGCTTTTCGAAGGTTGAGGTAAACGATTTCCGGAGTTTTTCTTGGTTATGTGTTGACGGATGGATACAGCTGGATCTAGGTATTGTTAGTTTGGGTGATATATTTTGTGTCCCCTGTATCCCCAACACCTGATTGCATAACCGGAAAGTTTCGGGAGTTTATAAGTGGGAATTCAAGTAGCTCTTAGGATATCTTTCCGACAGACGCATGATATGAGATTGGGGTTCGACGTCTAGTGGTCCGCCTGTACACGGTTGGTTTTACAATGGTCTCGTAGTGTCTTAAAGAGCCCTTGGCTATGCCGACTCGGGGACGCTTCGTGTGTCATGTGCACTGCCTTGTACATGATGGTGCTGTACGATCGAGCCCGTGTGGGCCCCACCACGAAAACTTCGGACGAAATCTCTATCATATGTTTGTTCCGGCTTATTCTGCAAGCCAATCCTTTGTTTTGTTTTGTTTTGTGGTATTCGAGTTGCTTCAATGACAAGTGTTGATCCATACCTTTTCCTAAGCGGTGTTCTCATATTTCTATGTGGATGATAATCCTTCTTGATCATCGAGTTTGCCATCTTAATTCTATTTCCAACCGGTGCGTTTCTCTTCGAGATGATCCCATCATTCTCCCCATTGGGAAGATCAATAATAAGTTTTCTCAACGTTGTTTATTCCATCTGCCCCAAGTTGCCTTTGTTTTCCCGCCCTCCCACCCTTTTTTCCTTCAAGGAATCAGATGTCGTAACCAAGTATCCATTTTTATTCACGTGAAGTCCCTTCATTCTTTTCAATCAATGTTCTTACCCGGTGGTTCTCATGAAGATGTGCTTCAAGTTTATCATTCTTCATTCTTTTTCTTCTCCGGTGGACTAAAGTCAAGCTTTCAGTGTTGATCGTATTCTTTTCCTCGTTTCAAATGCTTTCTCATGTCGATGCATCTCTTAATCATTCACCTCTCGCTTTCCATGTGTTCCGGAGTGCTGAAGATATCTCAGGAGACTCACTTTTCCATTCCCAATCCGTTCAAGCTATCTCGAGGTTGTTATCTCATTCAAGCCATTTAATTCAACTAGTGCGATCTCTCTTTTAAAATCATTCCAACGGTGTTTCTTTTGAGTGGGCCCTAACCCACAGGTCTTTTTCAGGATCTTACCTGACTCTTCTAATTTTTCTGGAGTTATTCTCAAATTCATTGCAAAGTTTGACGTAAGAATGAATTATCATCAGTCAAATGTCTTTCTCCAAGATCTTTCAAATTCTTTTCATCGTTGGTTCAATCTTTCTAATTTTTCATCCGGAGTGCCTCAACAATTCATGGTGGTGTTTCTCATTGTCATTCTCGGATTTGAAGACCGAAGAAGAGTTTCCCTTAAATCTTGTCCATTCTCTTAAAGATGCGTGGTTCTAGCTTATGCCATCCTCTCATAATTGTTTTCGAGTGTGAGAATTCTTTTCTTACCCATCCGGAGCATTTCAGAGTTGTTTTCATTTCTTGATCATCCAAAGGCCATCATCTCAGTAGATTTCTTCGTTCTAAGTTTTCAGCCTCGTTCTCCAATTATTCTAAATTGATGTCTCTTCGTTCATCTCCTTATTCTTCCGGTGCATCGTTCAAAGTATTCTCTAATCAGCTCGTGATCTCTTCGTTCTCGTGTATCAAATTCCCTCGAGTATTTTCGCGCGTTCTTTAATTCTACCGGTGTTTCATCCTCTTTTCTTCAATTGTTTTCAATTCTCGCGGTGGTTCGTTCAAGATTTCTCTTCCCTCGTTATCATATCAATTTATTCGTTGTTTCAATCCTACCGGTGGTTCGATGAAGACCTTCCCAAGTTTGCGCAATATCTATCTTAATCCTTTCTACGACAATAAGTAGTATGCAAAATCCATTGCTTGTCATCAATCTAAATTGGTGAAGGCTAAGCATAATGTAATTCTTATTATTGTTTCCTCCAAGTGTTTAATCCTTTCTTTCCGGAGTTCCAAGTTTTATCGGTTATATCATCCCGAAGCTTCATCTAATCATTGCAAGGCTTCTCCCGGAGTTCATTTCAATTTTCCATTTCGTTTGATCATTCTTTTATTATCGGAGTTCTTCATGGAGGTTCTACATGGTGCTTCGTCAAGGATTCTTTTCATTCTTCAATTGTTCTTCAAGATTTCTCTCGGAGTTAAGATCCGTCAAGCTATACTCTAAAATAAACATGGTGCTCAACACATGTTTGATTTGAGGAGTTCAAGCATTCTTCATATCGCATTCCGAAGTGCAATTCTCTCTATCTTATCTTTTGAGATGGTGTTATGTCATTCTTGATAATTTCCCTTCGCGTTTCATGATTCACAAGTTTTCAAGGGTGACATATTTAAATCCATCATGTTCTGTTTCGTTCAAGAGATCTTTTCAACCAATCAATCTTTTTGTTGGAGTTATATTGGGTTATAATTCACCTAAAGCCTTCCCTAAGGAATGTAGCTATTTGTGGTGGTTATCAATGATCCAAATTTCTCCTTCTCCTCTTGGTGAAAGAAGGTTTTCATCGCCTTGGTGCTCTCACTCAAACCATTGGCTTCCTTTAGTGGCCGTTCGTCACCTCATAATTTTGAGATGTGTTCCATAAGCCCACTACAAGCTTGTTCTTTTCGTTGTTGATTTCCCAACAACTCCGTTATTACCTTCTTGGAAGGATGTTTTCCAAGCTCATTTGTGGCAGAAGTTGTCATTTTCTTCTACATTCTTTATTCCAAGGATCTATCTTCCGGAGGCATTGTGATGTTGCTCTCTTCACTCATCTTCTCGGTTTGTGAGGACCGTGTTCTTTTCGTGCTTATCCTTTTCCAACCGGAGTGCGGTCTGAAATCTTTCTTTTCCCTTGTGCCATTCTTTCATTAGTTCCGGAGGTAATGTGTTGGTAATTTCATCGAGTATCCTCTCATCTTGTCAAGTTCATGTTCAATTCCTTCCATTTACAGTCGGAGTGCTGCCCAAATTATATCATTCTCATTCCTTATTTATCTTGTTTTAACCGGAGTGTTGGTGTCTATCATTCCTCTTCTAACCTGAGTCTCATCCAAGTGCTTTCATTTTGCCAAGTCCTTATTCACCCCTTCCATTTTCCAACCGGAGCGTTATCCTATTTGATCATTATCGTTCCTTGTACATCTCGTTTCAACCGGAGTGCTTGCTTGTATTTCTCGTCCTTTGTTCTCGTCACTCATAGCTCTGCAACCTACAAGGTTCTCGTGATGTTCCTTGTTCCTCTTTGCCGACAGAGTGTTTGCAATCTTGTTTGTCTTTGTTGTATTCTTTCTTTCAAGTTTTCAACCTCTCAAGGTTCTTTGGTTTCACTCGTTTGTCAAAGAAGCAATTTGTTTTACCTCTTCCTCTTCCGTTTCTCTCCGGTGCCATCCTAGATCTCGGGACGAGATCCTCTTGTAGTGGTGGAGTGTTGTAACGCCCCGAGACCGACGCTCCAGACGCCTTCCATATATTTCGTGTTCGGTGTGTGTTTTATTTGTGTGTTGCATTCATCATCGCATCATTTGCATTGCATCGGCACTTCGTTGCCGTCATGTTTTAAAACTTGCATCCGCTCGTAGTTGCCGCGTTCCCCTTGCGTTCGTTGACCATTCTGAGTCTAACCAGATTTTTGATTCTCTCTTGTCTGACCGTTTGACCCTCTCTGCACAACCACCGAACCCCTCCTTGCGCAGTGCATAGACCCCTCTCGCGCGTCCGGAACCTCCCCGAACCCGACCCGGGTTGTTGTCACCGTTGGATTCGGATCATCCCCAAACATCTACAAAACATCACCATTTTCTTTGTTGGACTCTCCACTGCCTTTTTCTCGACCGTTCAATTTTGATCGGAGGGCCTGTTTTGCCTTAAGCTAGTCCACCTAGCTATTTAAACAGCCTAACCCTAGTCCTAACCTGTCCCATCCACCTATTCCCTGCCGCCGCCACCCTCTTCCTCAGGATTCCCCGATCCAATCCATTCATTCCACCCAGCCGACCCAACAACGCCCCTCGTCTTCAGCGCTGGGCCAAGCAGCGCTTGCCACCCACTCTCCCTCGATTTCACCACCGCAGCCGCGCCTCCTGCTCCCTCATCGATCCAGATCGAGAGGAGCTCGACCCCGAGCCTCCCAACGACCTCCTCCTTGCCGGTGATCCCCCGCCGGAGGTTCCAACCAGCTGCAGCAGCGACCAGGCCAGTCCCGTCGCTCCGTGCCTTCCTTTTCTCCCGTGCTTCTCCATCGTCTCACCCCTCTGTCTCTCTCACCTCGTTCTAGCAGGAGCGCCGCCGCCCTCGACCCGTCTCCGTCCGGCCGACAACGAGCAGTAGCTCGCCGGAGTTGAGCTTCACCGGATCCGCCTCCCTCTGCCCGTTGCTGGTGCTCGCGTCACCGTCAGCCACCCGTCGCCTGAGTTCCTCGCCGGCTCGTGCGACAACCTGCAAGAACCAAGGCGTCGACCACCACCACCAGGAGCTGACCGCCGCTTCCCTGCCCAAGGGCCCCCGGTCCGCCTCCTCCGGCCACCTCCCCGCCGCGTCGCCCGCCGGATCTGCTCGAGCTCGCCTCGCCCCTGCGCCTCAAGTCCCGCGTCGCCAAGCCGCCTCCTGCCTGTGCGTCGTGTGCAAGAACCGACAAGGCTCCAGCGCCATGGACTTCCCCCACCTCTGCCCGAGCACCTCCAGGACCTCGTCTGCCCCGCCGCGTTGCCGAATCCGGCCACCAGGACCCTCCAGCGCCGCCGCTTCCTTCCTCCTACTGCCCGATCCCCTGTTTCACGAACGAGGAGACGAACGCCTCGCCCGCGTTGACCCCGTCCTCGACCGCGCCAGCGTGGCCAGCCTCCTGGGCCGCAAGCTCGCCTGAAGCCCAGCTCTGCGCCGCTTGGGCCTCCTCCGCTCTTCCAGCCAGGCCTTGGCCCGATGTGAGCAGCCCCAACCAGCCCAGTTCACCTCAGTTTCAGCCCGCATATGTTTTTTTCTGTGTGCTGCGATTTGTCCAATTATCCAGAGACTGCCAGTTTTGCAGAAAAGTCCTTCATGTTCATGCATGAATAACTCAAGAATCGTGCATCATATTAAAACAATTTATATATGTAAGATGCTTAGAATTTTGTCTAGTTTCATAATATGCCACTTTCAACCATGTTAAAAATGTTTAAAATGCTGTTTGTTTAAATTTGCTCAAATGCCATGTTAAAATGATTTATTTCATAACTAAATAACCGTAGCTCGGATTTTAATAAATTATATATGTAAATGGGGTAGAAAAATGCCTAGTTTAACATGGTGCACTTTATTTTGCTGTTTAACAACATTAAAATTGTGTTATGGCAGAACAGTACCAAATCTATAATATGCATATGAGGATTTTCCGGAATTGTTGTTGTTTGTTTCCGGCCTCATTTAACTTGCTTAAATAGGTAGTTCCCATATGCTTCACCTCTTGCCATGGTTAATAACATTTAATATTGTTGGGTACATAAACGAGAGAGAACTAAATAATTAGATGTGGTGTTTCGTCAATATGCAACTCGTTGCATATTGAGCTCCACTTAATTTGTAGTGTTGTTTGTTGCACTTTGCCATGCCATGCCTCATTAAACCGGACATGCATCATATTTGTTTTTGCATCATGCCATGTGTATGTGATGGTTGTTTACTATGTTGTTTGTTTCTTTCCGGGTTGCGTCTCTTGTTACCTTCGGTTTCGTTCCGGAGTTGTGAGGATTCGTTCGACTACATCCGTTTGTCTTCTTCATGGACTCGTTCTTCTTCCTAGCGGGATCTCAGGCAAGATGACCATACCCTCGAAATCACTTCTATCTTTGCTTGCTAGTTGTTCGTTCTATTGCTATGCTGCGCTACCCACCACTTGTTATGTCATGCCTCCCTTTTTGCCATGTCAGCCCCTAACCTTTGTCACCCTTCCTAGCAAATCGTTGTTTGGATATGTTACCGCTTTTGCTCAGCCCCTCTTATAGCGTTGCTAGATGCAGGTGAAGATGAAGTTCGTTCCATGTCGGAACATGGATATGTTGGGATATCACAATATCTCTTATATATTTAATGCATCTATATACTTGGTAAAGGGTGGAAGGCTCGGCCTTATGCCTGGTGTTTTGTTCCACTCTGGCCGCCCTAGTTTCTGTCATACCGGTGTTATGTTCCTTGATTTTGTGTTCCTTACGCGGTTGGGTGATTTATGGGACCCCCTTGTCAGTTTGCTTTGAATAAAACTCCTCCAACAAGGCCCAACCTTGGTTTTACCATTTGCTACCACCTATCCCCTTTTCCCTTGGGTTCTGCAGACTCAAGGGTCATCTTATTTTAACCCCCCCGGGCCAGTGCTCCTTCGAGTGTTGGTCCAAACTGAGTAGACTGCGGGGCCCCCTCGTGGAAACTCGAGGTCTGGTTTTACTCGTAGGATGTCTCATCCGGTGTTGCCCTGAGAACGAGATATGTGCAGCTCCTATCGGGATTTGTCGGCACATCGGGCGGCTTTGCTGGTCTTGTTTTACCATTGTCGAAATGTCTTGTAAACCGGGATTCCGAGACTGATCGGGTCTTCCTGGGAGAAGGTTTATCCTTCGTTGACCGTGAGAGCTTATGATGGGCTAAGTTGGGACACCCCTGCAGGGTATAAACTTTCGAGAGTCGTGCCCGCGGTTATGTGGCAGATGGGAATTTGTTAATATCCGGTTGTAGAGAACTTGACACTTGACCCTAATTGAAACGCATCAACCGCGTGTGTTGCCATGATGGTCTCTTCTCGGCGGAGTCCGGGAAGTGAACACGGTTTCTAGGTTATGTTTGACATAAGTAGGAGTTCAGGATCACTTCTTGATCATTGCTAGTTCACGACCGTTCCGTTGCTTCTCTTCTCGCTCTTATTTGTGTATGTTAGCCACCATATATGCTTAGTGCTTGCTGCAGCTCCACCTCATTACCCTTTCCTTCCTATAAGCGTAAATAGTCTTGATCTCGCGGGTGTGAGATTGCTGAGTCCTCGTGACTCACAGATACTTCCAAAACAGTTGCAGGTGCCGATGATAACAGTGCAGGTGACACAACTGAGCTCAAGTGGGAGCTCGATGAAGATCTTGTGCATTGAGTTGTTTCATTTCCTGTTGATCAGTAGTGGAGCCCAGTTGGGACGATCAGGGATCTAGCAGTTGGGTTGTCTTCTTTTCTTTTGGTTCCGTAGTCGGACCTATGTGTGTGTTCTGATTGATGTATGATTTAGTTATGTATTGTGTGAAGTGGCGATTGTAAGCCAACTCTTTATCCCATTCTTGTTCATTACATGGGATTGTGTGAAGATGACCCTTCTTGCGACAAAACCACAATGCGGTTATGCCTCTAAGTCATGCCTCGACACGTGGGAGATATAGCCGCATCGTGGGCGTTACACTACGGACCACGCCCAACCGTACTACCGGATACACACCTTTCTTCATGGTGTACGGTGCAGAGGCTGTATTGCCCTGCGATATTATACACGACTCAGCTCTAGTGCGTATGTACGAAGAGAAAGAGGCCGAGTTGGATCGGCAGGACAACCTAGATGCCCTGGAGGAGGAGCGCGATGTCGCCAAAGCCTGTTCAACATTTTATCAACAGCAGGCTCGAAGATATCAAAGCAGAGAAGTACGGGCCAAGACTTACAACGTTGGCGAACTCGTTCTACGCTTGCCGGAGAAGAAAAAGGACAAACTCAAGCCCAAATGGGAGGGTCCCTTCATAAT
The DNA here is from genome assembly GCF_018294505.1 of Triticum aestivum. Classification (NCBI taxonomy): domain Eukaryota; kingdom Viridiplantae; phylum Streptophyta; class Magnoliopsida; order Poales; family Poaceae; genus Triticum; species Triticum aestivum. The sequence continues at coordinate 340,209,579 of NC_057802.1, read as the reverse complement.
TGAAGAAGTTCTTACCGGAGGAGCGTACCGTCTTCGTGACGCATCAGACAATCGCCTAGAGCCGAACCCCTGGAACGCGGCCAGACTCCGAAGGTTCTATGCCTAGCACCGAACCCTTTGTTAGTTTCCTTCTCCCCTACAATTTCCATAACTCTTTCCCCCTTTTACACAATTTTTTTTGCTTTAAAGCTCCCATTCGGCTTGACCGAATACTGCTGACGTACACATTTTTACAAATGTACGCCCATTATACCCGGGGGCTTCTTTTAACAGAAGCTTGTTAATATTACTTACCGAGCATTAAGCTCATCACACATACGCGTCTTTCCCGTATGTCTTTTATTCACCATTATATGCATCAATATGACTTAAGTTTTGGCCAAGCTGGGTTGCCTAGCTCCTGTGCTTACCCCTACGTTCCCGATTGTTTGGCTAGGTGGTAAAGGGAGCACCTCTGCGATTGTTACTGCCGGGTCATCCGGATGTGTACCTCAGACTAGGTGAAGCCGAAAGCTAGCGTTCTTAAGGGAATATTCGGTCGGTGGATGAAAACTATTTTTTGCACTCACTCTATTGTGAACCCCCAGAAGTTATGCACACTGTGATTTTCACATCACAATTCGGACATGTCTACTAATGCATGCACACCCAGGGAAAGGAACCCTTAACGGAACTATTCTCCCTGGAAGATGTTTCTTACAATCTCAATGTAATATAACATAACTAGCCAGATACAACTTGTCTGTTCAAGCAACTATGACCCCTACGCTTAGTTTTCCACGCATACCCCGGCCTATTCGGCCGTGACGGTATTCGGAAACACTCCGCACCTTCGGGTCCGGAGGTCGAAGCGAAAAGGTCTGCCATGACAAATGATATACAATTCGGCTAGAAATTCCACATGGTGAGGCAAGTACATAGTCACTTGGACTCAAACACTTCTGCCTCTATACCATCTAACACGCAGTCTAATTTACAATCCTGTTGGGAATATTTGGTGGCCACCTCTACTTGGTCATATACTAAACTAACGGGAATTTCTTCCCCATTCGACCCTACCGGTCCGACCCACGCCATGTGGTTAGGATCAAGCTTGGTGTACCGAGTTTTCACCATGGCCCAAGCCTCTCGCGCACCCTCTCGGCAGGCCGATATCTTCCATAGCCGGACACGTCGCCGCGCTCCTTTAAACATCTCTACAAGCTCCTCCATACTTCGTGGAGGGGAGGCAGATGGCCATAGAGCCTTGGCAACACTCCGCATCGCCAGCCGAGCTTGTTCGTGCACTCGCGATAGCCCTTGCAGCAGATCACTCGATGATCCGGACACCTCCTCTTCAGGACGGCCCGTCAATATACCTGCGATCACAACTATATCAGTTTCATAAACTTCCGAACTACTTTCAAATAGTTCAGATACGTACCGAATATGCCGCCCCGCAGCTTCTTGTTCTCCTTCACGGTATCAGCTAGCTAGGCCCGCACATCTTTCAGCTCTTCGCCTAGCTGGGTCTTGCAATCCTGGAGCTGGTTTTTCTCAATAATGGCCTGCTTCAGCACACGATCGCCTGTAGCTTGTAGCCTTTTGGCTTCTTACCCATTCGCTTGCGCGACTTCCAACGCCTCTTTGAGTCCCCCTGACCATTATGTCATGGTATAAGCAAGACTGTTAGTATTTTGAGCATATAAGTATATTTTCTCGTTGGAGGGGAATATTACCAGGTGACGCCTTCTTGAACTCTTTTAGTTCGGCGGTAGCAGCATTTAGCTGCGTCCGACATTGTTCCAGCTCTTGGGATAGCAGGCTGTTCTTCTCTGTAAGAACCTGGTCATACAACGGTCCTTAAATCAGTTGTACCAACTGCTTTCAGTCCCGGGGGCTACTGGCATAGGCTATCCTTTTTTGACAAAGTAACCTTACCTGCACATCTGTTAGATATTGCCTCGTGGCTTTTCTAAGCCCGTCTCGAGCAGCTCGAATGTTTGCGTCGCCCGAGCTAAAGGCATTAAATGCCTCGTCCGAGAACTTCAGGTCTCGTAAAACAGCCCTGCAGCGCCGATGATTCATGGCGCTCTCTACTTCCAAGTTGGTAACAGACATAATGTACGAACCCTCGGCCGAAGAGTAGTCCGGCTTTGTTCCTACATCGGCCCCCGTCTCCCCAACCGGATCTAAATCTTGGTTGTTGGGAACGCGGCCGGCCGGACCCCCGGACACAGTTCGGCGAACCTTTTTCCTGTAATCAAACAGGCGCATAGGTCACAGTTGGATACGGCCACTGGAAAATATATTTATCCGTACCTCCTCGATGAAGACCTGGCGGCGCCTTCAACGGCCCTCCTCTTCGAAGATCTGTCCGGCGCAGGAACCGATTTCCTCGGTATCACCGAACGCCTCCCCTGTAGAACGCGCGACAATGCGGTAGGTGAGGTAGAGTAAGAGCACCCTTTCAGAGAAGGTGTTTCTTGATTACTTACCTGTGAAGTAGGAAGAAGACCAGGGTAGTCGGCGATGATGGCCACTTCTGTGCCATCATAGCTCGTCTGGTAAAACACCCCCTCCGCGAGCACCACAAATATATCTGGATCCTCTTCAAACCCGGGATCAAGCTCTCGGTTGTGATCCTCCGGCTGCGGGGCGGGATTATGAAATCCCTCGGTGACCTTTCGCCAGTGCTGTCATAGCAAACAAGCTAGAAATTTATCAAAGGCAATTCGGAGATGGAAGGAGCAAAAACAGAGGGGTTGGGCCTTACCCAACTGGGAGGATTATACATAGAGTACCCGTCTCTGAGTTTGATGCGAAGAAATTCCTTTTCCTCCCCTTTGAACAGTTCGGCTAATATCTTAGCCAAAGCGGCAGGGGTGTCCAGACCTTTCCGCCCGCAGCGAGAGGCGTCATCCTTCCCATTGTAGTGCCACATTGGAAGCCCTCTATATTGGAGCGACTGGACCCCTCGCGCTATGGAGATCGCCATAGCCTCAATAACTATGAGCCCGGACTGAGCGAGCTCTTTTATCTTGCTCATCAGCTAACGAACCTCCGTGCCGTCCTCCTCTTCAAGGCTCCGGGGACGCCAACTGTGGCGTTTCTTCAGCGGGACGCATGCAAATTTAGGAACACCCTTTCGAACCGGGTAGGTAAGCGCGACGTCCTCAATATAGAACCATTCGGAGGGCCATTCATCAGGCACCTTCCTTGGAGTGCCGGATAGATATCCGGTATTGGCGACGCGCCATACTTCGGCTCCGCCCACTTCAAATATCGACCCTTCGTGATTGAGCGGGATGAGACAGAACAACTTCCTCCACAACTCGAAATGAGCCTCGACGCCCAAAAATAATTCGCATAAAGCGACGTAACCCGCAATGTGCAGAATAGAGGCCGGAGTGAAGTTGTGCAGCTGGAGGCCGTAATACTCCAGAAGCCCTCGAAAGAACGGATGGATTGGAAATCCAACGCCTCATAGCAGGAAGGGGACAAAACTGAAGGAAATATGCCCTAGAGGCAATAATAAAGTTATTATTTATTTCCTTATATCATGATAAATGTTTATTATTCATGCTAGAATTGTATTAACCGGAAACATAATACATGTGTGAATACATAGACAAACAGAGTGTCACTAGTATGCCTCTACTTGACTAGCTCGATGATCAAAGATGGTTATGTTTCCTAGCCATAGACATGAGTTGTCATTTGATTAACGGGATCACATCATTAGGAGAATGATGTGATTGACTTGACCCATTCCGTTAGCTTAGCACTCGATCGTTTAGTATGTTGCTATTGCTTTCTTCATGACTTATACATGTTCCTATGACTATGAGATTATGCAACTCCCGTTTACCGGAGGAACACTTTGTGTGCTACCAAACGTCACAACGTAACTGGGTGATTATAAAGGTGCTCTACAGGTGTCTCCGAAGGTACTTGTTGGGTTGGCGTATTTCGAGATTAGGATTTGTCACTCTGATTGTCGGAGAGGTATCTCTGGGCCCTCTCGGTAATGCACATCACTTAAGCCTTGCAAGCATTGCAACTAATGAGTTAGTTGTGGGATGATGTATTAAGGAACGAGTAAAAGACTTGCCGGTAACGAGATTGAACTAGGTATTGAGATACCGACGATCGAATCTCGGGCAAGTAACATACCGATGACAAAGGGAACAACGTATGTTGTTATGCGGTTTGACCGATAAAAATCTTCGTAGAATATGTGGGAGCCAATATGAGCATCCAGGTTCCGCTATTGGTTATTGACCGGAGACGTGTCTCGGTCATGTCTACATAGTTCTCGAACCCGTAGGGTCCGCACGCTTAACATTTCGATGACAGTTATATTATGAGTTTATATGTTTTGATGTACCGAAGGTTGTTCGGAGTCCCGGATGTGATAACGGACATGACGAGGAGTCTCTAAATGGTCGAGACATGAAGATTGATATATTGGAAGCCTATATTTGGATATCAGAAGTGTTCCGGGTGAAATCGGTATTTTACCGAAGTACCGAGGGGTTACCAGAACCCCCCGGGGGCTTAATGGGCCATAGTGGGCCTTTGTGGAGAAGAGGAGAGGCGGCCAGGGCAGGGCCGCGCGCCCCTCCCCCCTAGTCCGAATAGGACAAGGAGAGGGGGGCGGCGCCCCCCTTTCCTTCCTCTCTCCCTCCTCTTTCCCCTCCACTCCTAATCCAACTAGGAAAAGGGAGGGAGTCCTACTCCCGGTGGGAGTAGGACTCCACCTGGCGGCCCCCTCCTGGCCGGCCGCACCTCCCCCCTTGCTCCTTTATATACGGGGGCAGGGGGCACCCTAGAGACACAACAATTGATCGTTTGATCTTTTAGCCGTGTGCGGTGCCCCCCTCCACCATAGTCCACCTCGATAATACTGTAGCAGTGCTTAGGCGAAGCCCTGCGTCGGTAGAACATCATCATCATCACCACACCGTCGTGCTGACGAAACTCTCCCTCAACACTCGGCTGGATCAGAGTTCAAGGGACGTCATCGGGCTGAACGTGTGCTGAACTCGGAGGTGCCGTGCGTTCGGTACTTGATCGGTCGGATCGTGAAGACGTACGACTACATCAACCGCGTTGTGCTAACGCTTCCGCTGTCGGTCTACGAGGGTACGTGGACAACACTCTCCCCTCTCGTTGCTATGCATCACCATGATCCTGCGTGTGCGTAGGAATTTTTTTGAAATTACTGCGTTCCCCAACAGTGGCATCCGAGCCAGGTTTTATGCGTTGATGTTATGTACACGAGTAGAACACAAGTGAGTTGTGGGCGATACAAGTTATACTGCTTACCAGCATGTCATACTTTGCTTCAGCGGTATTGTTGGATGAAGCGGCCCGGACCGACATTACGTGTACGCTTACGCGAGACTGGTTTTACCGCCGTGCTTTGCACACAGGTGACTAGCGGGTGTCAGTTTCTCCAACTTTAGTTGAACCGAGTGTGGCTACGCCCGGTCCTTGAGAAGGTTAAAACAACACTAACTTGACGAACTATCGTTGTGGTTTTGATGCGTAGGTAAGAACGGTTCTTGCTCAGCCCATAGCAGCCATGTAAAACTTGCAACAACAAAGTAGAGGACGTCTAACTTGTTTTTGCAGGGCATGTTGTGATGTGATATGGTCAAGACGTGATGAGATATAAGTTGTTGTATCAGATGATCATGTTTTGTTGAAGTTATCGGCAACTGGCGAAAGCTTTATGGTTGTCTCTTTATTGCATAAGATGCAAGCACCAAATAATTGCTTTACTTTATCGCTATGCGATAGCAATAGTTGCAAGAGCAATAGTTGGCGAGACGACCATGTGATGACACATTGATATAGATCAATATGATGGAGATCATGGTGTCATGCCGGTGACAATGGAGATCATGACCATGCTTTCGAGATGGAGATCAAAGGCACAAGATGATGATGGCCATATCATGTCACATATTATGATTGCATGTGATGTTTATCTTTTATACATCTTATTTTGCTTAGTTCGGCGGTAGCTTTATAAGATGATCTCTCACTAAATTTCAAGGTATAAGTGTTCTCCCTGAGTATGCACCGTTGCGAAAGTTCTTCGTGCTGAGACACCACGTGATGATCGGGTGTGATAGGCTCTACGTTCAAATACAACGGGTGCAAAACAGTTGCACACGTGGAATACTCACGTTAAACTTGACGAGCCTAGCATATAACAGATATGGCCTCGGAACACTGAGACCGAAAGGTCGAGCGTGAATCATATAGTAGATTTGATCAACATAAATGATGTTCACCATTGAAACTACTCCATCTCACGTGATGATCGGACATGGTTTAGTTGATATGGATCACGTGATCACTTAGAGGATTAGAGGGATGTCTATCTAAGTGGGAGTTCTTAAGTAATATGATTAATTGAACTTTAATTTATCATGAACTTAGTCCTGGTAGTATTAGCATATCTATGTTGTAGATCAATAGCTCGCGATGTTGCTCCCCGTTTAGTTTTATATGTTCCTGGAGAAAACTAAGTTGAAAGATGTTAGTAGCAATGATGCGGATTGGATCTGTGATCTGAGGTTTATCCTCATTGCTGCACAGAAGAATTATGTCCTTGATGCACCGCTAGGTGACAGACCTATTGCAGGAGCAGATGCAGACGTTATGAATGTTTGGCTAGCTCAATATGATGACTACTTGATAGTTTAGTGCACCATGCTTAACGGCTTAGAATCGGGACTTCAAAGATGTTTTGAACATCATGGACCATATGAGATGTTCCAGGAGTTGAAGTTAATATTTCAAGCAAATACCCGAGTTGAGAGATATGAAGTCTCCAACAAGTTCTATAGCTAAAAGATGGAGGAGAATAGCTCAAGCAGTGAGCATGTGCTCAGATTGTCTGGGTACTACAATCACTTGAATCAAGTGGGAGTTAATCTTCCAGATAAGATAGTGATTGACAGAATTCTCTAGTCACCATCACCAAGTTAGTAGAACTTCGTGATGAACTATAGTATGCAAGGGATAACGTAGACGATTCCTGAGCTTTTCATGATGATGAAATCAGAAATCAAGAAAGAGCATCAAGTGTTGATGATTAACAAGACCACTAGTTTCAAGAAAAGGGCAAAGGGAAAGAAAGGGAACTTCATGTAGAACAGCAAGCAAGTTGCTGCTTAAGTGAAGAAGCCCAAGTTTGGACCTAAGCCTGAGACTGAGTGCTTCTACTGCAAAAGGACTGGTCACTAGAAGCAGAACTACCCCAAATAATTGGCGGATAAGAAGGATGGCAAAGTGAACAAAAGTATATTTGATATACATGTTATTGATGTGTACTTTACTAGTGTTTATAGCAACCCCTCAATATTTGATACTGGTTTAGTTGCTAAGAGTAGTAACTTAAAACAGGAGTTGCAAAATGAACATAGACTAGTTAAGGATGAAGTGACGATGTGTGTTGGAAGTAGTTCCAAGATTCATGTGATCATCATCGCACAATCCATATAACTTTCGGGATTAGTGTTGAACCTAAATAAGTGTTATTTGGTGTTTGCGTTGAGCATGAATATGATTGGATCATGTTTATTGCAAAACGGTTATTCATGTAAGTTGGAGAATAATTGTTGTTCTGTTTACATGAATAAAACCTTCTATGGTCATACACCCAATGAAAATGGTTTGTTGGATCTCAATCGTGGTGATACACATTTTCATAATATTGAAGCCAAAAGATGCAAAGTTAATAATGATAGTGCAACTTATTTGTGGCACTGCCGTTTAGGTCATATTGGTGTAAAGCGCATGAAGAAACTCCATGCTGATGGACTTTTGGAATCACTTGATTATGAATCACTTGATGCTTGCGAACCATGCCTCATGGGCAAGATGACTAAGACTCCGTTCTCCGGAACAATGGAGCGAGCAACTGACTTATTGGAAATAATACATACTGATGTATGCGGTCTGATGAGTGTTAAGGCTCGCGGCAAGTATCGTTATTTTCTGACCTTCACAGATGATTTGAGCAGATATGGGTATATCTACTTGATGAAACACAAGTCTGAAACATTTGAAAAGTTCAAAGAATTTCAGAGTGAAGTGGAGAATCATCGTAACAAGAAAATAAAAGTTTCTAAATAAGATCGCAGAGATGAAATATTTGAGTTACGAGTTTGGCCTTCAGTTAAAACAATGTGAAATAGTTTCACTACTCACGCCACCTGGAACACCTCAGTGTAATGGTGTGTCCGAACGTCATAACCATACTTTATTAGATATGGTGCGATCTATGATGTCTCTTACCGATCTACCACTATCGTTTGGGGTTATGCATTAGAGACAGCTGCATTCACGTTAAATAGGGCACCATCTAAATCCGTTGAGACGACACCGTATGAACTATGGTTTGGTAAGAAACCTAAGCTGTCGTTTCTTAAAGATTGAGGTTGCAATGCTTATGTGGAAAAGTTTCAACCTGATAAGCTCAAACCCAAATCGGAGAAGTGCGTCATCATAGGATACCCAAAAGAAAATGTTGGGTACACCTTCTATCACAGATCCGAAGGCAATATATTCGTTGCTGAGAATGGATCCTTTCTAGAGAAGGAGTTTTTCTCGAAAGAAGTGAGTGGGAGGAAAGTAGAACTTCATGAGGTAACTGTACCTGCTCCCTTATTGGAAAGTAGTTCATCACATAAATCTGTTCCTGTGACTACTACACCAATTAGTGAGGAAGCTAATGATGATGATCATGTAACTTCAGATCAAGTTACTACCAAACCTCGTAGGTAAACCAGAGTGAGATCCGCACCAGAGTGGTACGGTAATCCTGTTCTGGAGGTCATGTTACTTGACCATGACGAACCTACGAACTATGAGGAAGCGATGATGAGCCCAGATTCCGCGAAATGGCTTGAGGCCATGAAATCTGAGATGAGATCGATGTATGAGAACAAAGTATGGACTTTGATTGACTTGCCCAATGATCGGCGAGCCATTGAGATTAAAGATCTTCAAGAGGAGGACGGACGCTGATAGTAGTGTTACTATCTACAAAGCTAGAATTGTCGCAAAAGGTTTTCGACAAGTTCAAGGTGTTGACTACGATGAGAGTTTCTCACTTGTATCTATGCTTAAGTCTATCTGAATCATGTTAGCAATTGCCGCATTTTATGAAATCTGGCAAATGGATAAACAAAACTACATTCCTTAATGGATTTATTAAAGAAGAGTTGTATATGATGCAACCAGAAGGTTTTGTCAATCCTAAAGGTGCTAACAAAATATGCAAGCTCCAGCGATCCATCTATGGACTGGTGCAAGCATCTCGGAGTTGGAATATATGCTTTGATAAGTTGATCAAACGATATAGTTTTATACAGACTTGCGGTGAAGCCTGTATTTACAAGAAAGTGAGTGGGAGCACTACAACATTTCTGATAAGTATATGTGAATGACATATTGTTGATCAGAAATAATATAGAATTATTTTGCAAAGCATAAAGGAGTGTTTGAAAGGAGTTTTTCAAAGAAAGACCTCGGAGAAGCTACTTACATATTGAGCATCAAGATCCATACAGATAGATCAAGATGCTTGATAAGTTTTTTCAATGAGTACATACCTTGAAATTTTTTTGAAGTAGTTCAAAATGGAACAGTCAAAGAAAGAGTTCTTGCCTGTGTTACAAGGTGTGAAATTGAGTAAGACTCAAAGCCCGACCACGGCAGAAGATAGAAAGAGAATGAAAGTCATTCCCTATGCCTTGGCCATAGGTTCTATAAAGTATGCCATGCTATGTACCAGATCTATTGTATACCCTACACTGATTTTGGCAAGGGAGTACAATAGTGATCTAGGAGTAGATCACTGGATAGCGGTCAAAATTATCCTTAGTGGAATAAGGATATTTTTCTCGATTATGGAGGTGACAAAAAGGTTCGTCGTAAAGGGTTACGTCGATGCAAATTTTGACATTGATCCAGATGACTCTAAGTCTCAATCTGGATACATATTGAAAGTGGGAGCAATTAGCTAGAATAGCTCCGTGCAGAGCATTGTTGACATAGAAATTTGCGAAATACATACGGATCTGAATGCGGCAGACCCGTTGACTAAACTTCTCTCACAAGCAAAACATGATCACACCTTAGTACTCTTTGGGTGTTAATCACATAGTGATGTGAACTAGATTATTGACTCTAGTAAACCCTTTGGGTGTTGGTCACATGACGATGTGAACTATGGGTGTTAATCACATGGTGATGTGAACTATTGGTATTAAATCACATGGTGATGTGAACTAGATTATTGACTCTAGTGCAAGTGGGAGACTGAAGAAAATATGCCCTAGAGGCAATAATAAAGTTATTATTTATTTCCTTATATCATGATAAATGTTTATTATTCATGCTAGAATTGTATTAACCGGAAACACAATACATGTGTGAATACATAGACAAACAGAGTGTCACTAGTATGCCTCTACTTGACTAGCTCGTTGATCAAAGATGGTTATGTTTCCTAGCCATAGACATGAGTTGTCATTTGATTAATGGGATCACATCATTAGGGGAATGATGTGATTGACTTGACCCATTCCGTTAGCTTAGCACTCGATCGTTTAGTATGTTGCTATTGCTTTCTTCATGACTTATACATGTTCCTATGACTATGAGATTATGCAACTCCCGTTTACCGGAGGAACACTTTGTGTGCTACCAAACATCACAACGTAACTGGGTGATTATAAAGGTGCTCTACAGGTATCTCCGATGGTACTTGTTGGGTTGGCGTATTTCGAGATTAGGATTTGTCACTCCGATTGTCTGAGAGGTATCTCTGGGCCCTCTCGGTAATGCACATCAGTTAAGCCTTGCAAGCATTGCAACTAATGAGTTAGTTGTGGGATGATGTATTACGAAACGAGTAAAGAGACTTGCTGGTAACGAGATTGAACTAGGTATTGAGATACCGACGATCGAATCTCGGGCAAGTAACATACAGATGACAAAGGGAACAACGTATGTTGTTATGCGGTTTGACCGATAAAGATCTTCGTAGAATATATGGGAGCCAATATGAGCATCCAGGTTCCGCTATTGGTTATTGACCGGAGACGTGTCTCGGTCATGTCTACATAGTTCTCGAACCCATAGGGTCCGCACGCTTAACGTTTCGATGACAGTTATATTATGAGTTTATATGTTTTGATGTACCGAAGGTTGTTCGGAGTCCCGGATGTGATAACGGACATGACGAGGAGTCTCGAAATGGTCGAGACATGAAGATTGATATATTGGAATCCTATATTTGGATATCGGAAGTGTTCCGGGTGAAATCAGGATTTTACCGGAGTACCGAGGGGTTACCGGAACTCCCCGAGGGCTTAATGGGCCATAGTCGGCCTTTGTGGAGAAGAGGAGAGGCGGCCAGGGCAGGACCGCGCGCCCCTCCCCCTAGTCCGAATAGGACAAGGAGAGGGGGGCGGCGCCCCCCCTTTCCTTCCTCTCTCCCTCCTCTTTCCCCTCCACTCCTAATCCAACTAGGAAAAGGGAGGGAGTCCTACTCCCGGTGGGAGTAGGACTCCACCTGGCGCGCCCCTCCTGGCCGGCCGCACCTCCCCCCTTGCTCCTTTATATACGGGGGCAGGGGGGCACCCTAGAGACACAACAATTGATCATTTGATCTTTTAGCCGTGTGCGGTGCCCCCCTCCACCATAGTCCACCTTGATAATACCGTAGCGGTGCTTAGGCAAGCAATGCGTCGGTAGAACATCATCATCGTCACCACGCCGTCGTGCTGACGGAACTCTCCCTCAACACTCGGCTGGATCGGAGTTCGAGGGACGTCATCGGGCGGAACGTGTGCTGAACTCAGAGGTGCCGTGCGTTCGGTACTTGATCGGTCGGATTGTGAAGACGTATGACTACATAAACCGCGTTGTGCTAACGCTTCCGCTTTCGGTCTACGAGGGTACGTGGACAACACTCTCCCCTCTCGTTGCTATGCATCACCATGATCCTGCGTGTGCGTAGGATTTTTTTTGAAATTAGTGCGTTCCCCAACAAAAACACACTCGCTCTCCCCCAGACGGATTGGGGAAGTCCTCCGCCTGAGTCCCCTCATTGAAGGAAGCTAGCCCCGTTCGAATAGGGACTAGATCTGCAGGGGGAAGGAATCCCTGCGTTTGCAACTTTATCAATTGGCTATGAGACAGGGAACACCTCTCCCACTCGCCTTTCTCTGGGCCGGGATGAGCGGAGGAGCTGGGAACGCTAGCCATGCCGGAATGGTTTCTCCTAAGCAGTCTCTGGGGATTTCTTCTGCGCGGCGCTGAATGGATCTAGGATCCAATCTCTTTAAATCGGCGCTCTTCCTCGCATGGACGAGGTGTTATTCGCAAAATACCCCGACTTTCCACATTTGCTCGACACGTGGAGGGTGAAGATTATTTAACGTACGAAAGCCAAGGAGGCGACATTGGATCAATGGCCGAATATATTACATGGAGAGGGAACCCGCCTTGCAACGCCGAAGACTATCTACACGCCGAACACCTCGTCATTGAAGCCTGGTTCGGGGGCTACTGAGGGAGTCCTGGACTAAGGGGTCCTCGGGCGTCCGGCCTGTTATCTACTGGGCCAGACTGATGGGTTGTGAAGACATGAAGACCGAAGACTGTACCCGTGTCCGGATTGGACTCTGCTTAGCGTGGAAGGCAAGCTTGGCAACCGACTATGTAGATTCCCATTGATGTAACTGACTCCATGTAACCCTATATCTCTCCGGTGTCTATATAAACCGGAGAGCATAGTCCGGAGAGGACAGATTCATTACTATATACTCATAGGCTAGACTTCTAGGGTTTAGCCATTACGATCTCGTGGTAGATCAACTCTTGTAACACTCATATTCATCAAGATCAATCAAGCAGGAAGTAGGGTATTACCTCCATAGAGAGGGCCCGAACCTGGGTAAACATTGGGTCCCCCGTCTCCTGTTACCATCTATCCTAGACGCACAGTTCAGGACCCCCTACCCGAGATCTGCCGGTTTTGACACTGACACTAGTCCAACTAGGAGGAGGAAGGGGGGAGGAAGGAGAGGGAGAGAGGGAGGGAAAGAGGGGGCACCGCTCCCTCCTTGTCCAATTCGGACTCCCAAGGGGGGGCGGCCAGCCCTATGGCCCCTCCTCTCTCTCTCACAAGGCCCATGTTGGCCCATCAGTTCCCCCGGGGGTTCCGATACCCTCCCATCACTCCGATAATTATCCGGTGACCCCCGGAACTCATCCGGTGTCCGAATATAGTCATCCAATATATCAATCTTTATGTCTCGACCATTTCGAGACTCCTCGTCATTTCCGTGATCACATCCGGGACTCCGAACTATCTTCTGTACATCAAAACACATAAACTCATAATACCGATCGTAACCGAACGTTAAGCGTGCGGACCCTACGGGTTCGAGAACTATGTAGACGTGACCGAGACACGTCTCCGGTCAATAACCAATAGCGGAACCTGGATGTTCATATTGGCTCCCACATATTCTACGAAGATCTTTATCGGTCAACCGCATAACAACATACGTTGTTCCCTTTGTCGTCGGTATGTTACTTGCCCGAGATTCGATCGTCGGTATCTCAATACCTAGTTCAATCTCGTTACCGGCAAGTCTCTTTACTCGTTCCGTAATGCATTAGCCCACAACTAACTCATTAGTCACATTGCTTGCAAGGCTTATAGTGATGTGCATTACGGAGAGGGCCCAGAGATACCTCTCTGACAATCGGAGTGACAAATCCTAATCTCGATCTATGCCAACTCAACAAGTACCATCGGAGACACCTATAGAGCACCTTTATAATCACCCAGTTACGTTGTGATGTTTGGTAGCACACAAAGTGTTCCTCCGGTATTCGGGAGTTGCATAATCTCATAGTGATAGGAACATGTATAAGTCATGAAGAAAGCAATAGCAATATACTAAACGATCAAGTGCTAAGCTAACGGAATGGGTCAAGTCAATCACATCATTCTCTAATGATGTGATCCCGTTAATCAAATGGCAACTCATGTCTATGGCTAGGAAACTAAACCATCTTTGATTCAACGAGCTAGTCAAGTAGAGGCATACTAGTGACACTCTGTTTGTCTACGTATTCACACATGTACTAAGTTTCCGGTTAATACAATTCTAGCATGAATAATAAACATTTATCATGATATAAGGAAATATAAATAACAACTTTATTATTGCCTCTAGGGCATATTTCCTTTAGTCTCCCACTTGCACTAGAGTCAATAATCTAGATTACACAGTAATGATTCTAACACCCATGGAGTCTTGGTGCTGATCATGTTTTGCTCGTGAGAGAGGCTTAGTCAATGGGTCTGCAATATTCAGATCCGTATGTATCTTGCAAATCTCTATGTCTCCCTCCTTGACTTTATCGCAGATGGAATTGAAGCGCCTCTTGATGTGCTTGGTTCTCTTGTGAAATCTAGATTCCTTTGCCAAGGCAATTGCACCAGTATTGTCACAAAAGATTTTCATTAGACCCGATGCTCTAGGTATGACACCTAGATCGGATATGAACTCCTTCATCCAGACTCCTTCATTTGCTGCTTCTGAAGCAGCAATGTACTCCGCTTCACACGTAGATCCCGCCACGACGCTTTGCTTAGAACTGCCCCAACTGATAGCTCCACCGTTCAATATAAACACGTATCCGGTATGTGACTTAGAGTCATCCGGATCAGTGTCAAAGCTTGCATCGACGTAACCATTTACGACGAGCTCTTGTCACTCCATAAACGAGAAACATATCCTTAGTCCTTTTCAGGTACATGATGTTCTTGACCGCGGTCCATTGATCCACTCCTGGATTACTTTGGTACCTCCCTGCTAAATTGATAGCAAGGCACACATCAGGTCTGGTACACAGCATTGCATACATGACAGAGCCAATGGCTGAACCATAGGGAACACCTTCCATTTTCTCTCTATCTTCCACAGTAGTCGGGCATTGAGTCTGACTCAACTTCACACCTTGTAACACAGACAAGAACCCTTTCTTTGCTTGATCCATTTTGAACTTTTTCAAAACTTTATCAAGGTATGTGCTTTGTGAAAGTCCAATTAAGCGTCTTGATCTATCTCTATAGATCTTGATGCCCAATATATAAGTAGCTTCACCGAGGTCTTTCATTGAAAAACTCTTGTTCAAGTATCCTTTTATGCTATCCAGAAATTCTATATCATTTCCAATCAACAATATGTCATCCACATACAATATTAGAAATGCTACACAGCTCCCACTCACTTTCTTGTAAATACAGGCTTCTCCAAAAGTCTGTATAAAACCATATGCTTTGATCACACTATCAAAACGTTTATTCCAACTCCGAGATGCTTGCACCAGTCCATAAATGGATCGCTGGAGCTTGCACACTTTGTTAGCATCCTTTGGATCGATAAAACCTTCAGGTTGCATCATTTACAACTCTTCTTCCAGAAATCCATTCAGGAATGCAGTCTTTACATCCATTTGCCAAATTTCATAATCATAAAATGCAGCAATTGCTCACATGATTCGGGCGGACTTAAGCATCGCTACGGTGAGAAGGTCTCATCGTAGTCAACTCCTTGAAATTGTCGAAAACCTTTCGCAACAAGTCGAGCTTTGTAGACAGTAACATTACCGTTAGCGTCAGTCTTCTTCTTGAAGATCCATTTATTCTCGATGGCTTGCTGATCATCGGGCAAGTCAACCAAAGTCCACACTTTGTTCTCATAAATGGATCCCATCTCAGATTTCATGGCCTCAATCCATTTCGCGGAATCTGGGCTCATCATCGCTTCCTCATAGTTCGTAGGTTCGTCATGGTCAAGTAACATGACCTCCAGAACAGGATTACCGTACCACTCTGGTATGGATCTTACTCTAGTTGACCTACGAGGTTCGGTAGTAACTTGATCTGAAGTTACATGATCATCATCATTAGCTTCCTCACTAATTGCTGTAGGAGTCACAGGAACATATTTCTGTGATGAACTACTTTCCTATAATGGAGCAGGTACAGTTACCTCATCAAGTTCTACTTTCCTCCCACTCACTTCTTTCGAGGAAACTCCTTCTCTAGAAAGGATCCATTCTTAGCAATGAATGTCTTGCCTTCGGATCTGTGATAGAAGGTGTATCCAACAGTCTCCTTTGGGTATCCTATGAAGACACATTTCTCCGATTTGGGTTCGAGCTTATCAGGTTGAAGCTTTTTCACATAAGCATCGCAGCCCCAAACTTTAAGAAACGACAACTTTGGTTTCTTGCCAAACCACAGTTCATAAGGTGTCGTTTCAACGGATTTAGATGGTGCCCTATTTAACGTGAATGCAGCCGTCTCTAAAGCATAACCCCAAAACGATAGTGGTAGATCAGTAAGAGACATCATAGATCGCACCATATCTAGTAAAGTACGATTACAACGTTCGGACACACCATTACGCTGTGGTGTTCCGGATGGCGTGAGCTGCGAAACTATTCCGCATTGTTTCAAATGAAGACCAAACTCATAACTCAAATATTCTCCTCCACGATCAGATCGTAGAAACTTTATTTTCTTGTTACGATGATTTTCCACTTCACTCTGAAATTCTTTGAACTTTTCAAATGTTTCAGACATATGTTTCATCAAGTAGATCCATATCTACTCAAATCATCTGTGAAGGTGAGAAAATAACGATACCCACCGCGAGCCTCAACATTCATTGGACCACATACATCAGTATGTATGATTACCAACAAATCTGTTGCTCGCTCCATTGTTTCGGAGAACGGAGTTTTAGTCATCTTGCCCATGAGGCATGTGTCGGTGTCAAAACCGGCGGATCTCGGGTAGGGGGTCCCGAACTGTGCATATAAGGTCGATGGTAACAGGAGACAGGGGACACAATGTTTACCCAGGTTCGGGCCCTCTCTATGGAGGCAATACCCTACTTCCTGCTTGATTGATCTTGATGAATATGAGTATTACAAGAGTTGATATACCACGAGATCGTAATGGCTAAACCCTAGAAGTCTACCCTGTATGACTATGGTTATGAATCTCTCCCCGGACTAAGTCCTTCGGTTTATATAGACACCAGGAGGATATAGGGTTACATAAGGTCGGTTACAAAGAAAGGAATCTAGACATTTGGTCGCCAAGCTTGCTTTCCACGCCAAGGAGAGTCCTATCCGGATACGGGTGCAGTCTTCGGTCTTCGTATCTTCACAGCCCATCAGTCCGGCCCACGGCTAACAGGCCGGACGCCCGAGGACCCCTTAGTCTAGGACTCCCTCAGTAGCCCCTGAAGCTGGCTTCAATGACAAGGTATCCGGCGCGTAGATCTGTCTTCGGCATTGCAAGGCGGGTTCCTCCTTCCGAACTCCAAGATAGTCTTCGGACATACTGAACGTGTCCAGACCTGTAACACACACACACCACACAACCGCAGAGAGAATATAATTCTACACGAGTCCAATCCGCTGACAACTTTTTGTAACATGACATCACGTCTACCCGGTCATAATTTTGAACCGTTTTTCGTCTGCCGGTCCATGTTTCGAGACGCGGTTGCCATTGGCACATCTTGTCAAAGCAGAGATCGTGTCCCCTTATTGCGGGATTCTCATCAATGCGGGCATGGTAACCCAACCGTGCCATTTACACAGCCCTTGGGAATAGGCGAGTTTTGAGGCGAGTGGGGAGGCGTTCAATATTCACCGCCTTTTATAAGGAGAAAAGAATTCATCCTCGTTCACCCACGCCTTCTACTTCCTCTGCCCATCCATTCTCGAGCTCCAGCGCCCAAGCTCTAGCTTTCCCTGCCTGAGAAAGCACTTCGATCATGTCCGAGTCTGGAGCTGGAGGCAAGTGGATGGCCTCCTCCGTCAAGAAGAAGGACATCAAGTTGCTTCGGAGGCCGGATACCTGGCCAAGGGGATCGTTCACCGACTCCCGGCCATGGGACAGATCGTCCCTACCCCAGAGCCCCATGAGAGGGTCATGTTTCTCACACATTTTGTCCGCGGGCTGGGATTCCCTCTCCACCCGTTCGTCCGCGGACTGATGTTTTACTATGGGCTGGACTTCCATGATCTACCCCCAACTCTATCCTCAACATCTCAGCATTTATTGTCGTGTGTGTGGCCTTTCTCCGCATCCCACCTCACTTCGGCCTATGGCTGAAGACCTTCAATGTGAAGTCGAAGGTGGTGATCGACCAACAAGCAGAGTGTGGAGGTGCCATGGTGGGCAAGATGCCCAACGTCACCTGGCCCGAAGGCTCCTTTGTGGAGACGGTGAAGGGGTGGCAGTCGGGGTGGTTTTACATCACCGAGCCGCGTGACACCAGCTGGGTGGCGGCCCCCGAATTCTGATCCGGAGTTCCGATGCGGCTCACCTCCTGGCAAGAGAAGGGCCTAACCTGCGGTTCCTCGAACGAGCTGACTGGGCTCCAGTCGTGCGTCCAGAACATGATAACCAAGAGAATCAAGCTTGTCAACATGATCCAGGTTATGCTCATTCGCCGGATCCTTCCGTGCCAACGCCGGACCTGCTATTTGTTGGAGTTCGATCCGGCCAAGCACCAGACGCTACTAGAGCTCTTCGGCACGATGCACGAAGACATCTAGAAAGTGATCTTCAAGGCCAGCGAGACACCACCGCCCACGACCGAGGATCGCGGGCTTAGCTTAAAACGCCAGGCTAATTCGGTAAGTTCTTTCATGTTTTCAAGGTATACCCCTTTACTGGCATATTTTGAGGAAGGAGTCTAAGCCTTCCTATCAATTTTTTCAGGCCTGGATCGATATAGCGGGGCGGATTAACTTTCCGGCTCCGCTACCTGAAGACCAAGAAACCCCACTTCTGACGAAGATGTTGTTCCGGCGCCTTATGAGGTGCCGGAGAAGAAGGCCAAGAAAACGGCCAAGGGGGCCAGGAGTGGCCCTCGCCGAAAAGGTGCTTCGGGTGTGACGTCTGAAGACGAGACTCACTCTTCGGCCGCCGAAGACGACGATAAGGAGGAGGAAGAAAGCGACTCCCCCCCTGAGGGGGGAAGGAAGAAAAGGGGGGCCTCCACAAATCTAGAGGCGAAGGGGCCCAAGAGGGGGAAAGGCTCCCTCGCGGATATCTCCGCGTGGGATGTCGATAGCAGTCCGGAGTGACCCCCCGGGACCAAGCCTCGGGCCGCCTCGTAAGTACCAAAAACCTTATGCACGTCCAAATGTCTGGCCTTTCTGCTTTGTAATATTAATATGTTTAAATTATGCCATTGCAGTCCGGCCCGTGACAGCTCCCCGCGATCCTCAACAGAAGGTTCGCTAGATTCAAAGAAGATGGCCAGCGTATCACCGCCGCCCGCTCACTTTCCCCCGGCCAAGAGTGATGACGAAGTGGTGTCCCAAAGGACCTTCCCAGGCCAGGGAGAGGTTCCGGAGGCCATCGGGGTGGCGCCAAAGGATGACTCCCCGGCCGCCGGACACATGGGGGGAAAAGCCCCCATGGGGACTCGTGATGGGGGCCAAGTTCCATTCGCCCCCCAGCCGGATACCATTCCGGAGACCTACACGGCTCCGGAGTCAAGCGAGCAGCCTTCCCCGAAAGGAGGAGGTGTGCCTATTCCGCCGGTGACCTCTGTCCAATCAGAGGCACCGGATAATCTGCTGGAAGCGCTGCGAGGCGCTTCCATTGTGGATGAACACCGTATCCTTATGGGTACAGTGATCGAGAAGGTTCAGTCCGCCAAAAGCAGACTGACCGAAGCCTGCGCTAGCCTTCTAATAGGCTTTGAGGTAAGTAATGTAATTGTAGAAAGAATATCACAGTGTAGACAGTAGCCCCTGATGCTCTGTTCAGTGTTTCGAAAGAAAAAGGCGAACAGAGGATCAAAATAATGTTCGCGGGAGTCTAACATAAGATGTCTATGTGAATAAGCAGGCGTCGCTGCTGGCTGCTGCCGCTCATACTGCGGAGGTCTCCGGACTAAAGCAGAACCTGGAGCGGGCCGAGGAAGAGCTCGGCCTCGTGAACAAGCAGCTGGAGGACAGCCAAGGTATGCAGTAACCTGCGTGTGTATTTAGGAAGGATGAATGGTTTGTGCTGACTAATGTGTCATGAACTTTATTAGGGGCCACGACCGAGGTGGCGGCCCTCAAGAAGGCGTTAGCCGAGGCCGAGAACAAAGCGGCCAAGGAACACGCCGCGCGCGAGAAGCACGAGGCCCTGGTCAGCGAGGTCCAACAAGAGCTCCAGGACACCGTCAAGAAGTACGAGTCCTTGGAGCGTGATTCTAAGACTCAAGGGTCCAAACTTGCAAAGGCCCGCCAGAGCGCACAAGATGCTCGAGCCGAAGCCCAGAGCGCCCTCCAGGAAATCCAGGCGGCCAACAAGATCGCGGTGGGTAAGGCTTTCATTATGCAAAGCAAGTCTGCGAAGGAAACGTTCCTTTTACTTACCCGAATTTGGAGCTCTCTAGGGGCGTTTACGGATTTGCCGCGCAGCGTATCAGATGCTGCCGAGTTCTATCGAGCCGAAGAAGGGAGTTCTACGGAGAAGCTATTCTGGTCTCAATACCTTGGACCAGAACATCCGGTGCCCTTCAGCGACCAGCTGAAACTGCTGGTCGAGCTGCACAAGGCGGCCGAGCTAGCCATGAAGGACCTAACAGTCTGGCTATGGCATGCCGAGCCCATGCCCAGCAGCTACTTCGGTCTTGTGAAGCGGCTTGTGAGTGCCTGCCCACGGCTTGAAGTCATGAAGCGGTCGGTCTGTATTGAAGGTGCACGGATGGCCTTTGCCCACGCCAAGATGCACTGGGTGAAGATGGATGCTAAGAAGCTGA
Source organism: Triticum aestivum (assembly GCF_018294505.1). Classification (NCBI taxonomy): domain Eukaryota; kingdom Viridiplantae; phylum Streptophyta; class Magnoliopsida; order Poales; family Poaceae; genus Triticum; species Triticum aestivum. Next base: position 340,188,691 of record NC_057802.1, on the reverse strand, counting down.
TGACCGAGGGGCCGCCTGAGGGTAAGGAGCACCGCCGACCCGAGCTATATTTTGATAGTGTCCTGGAGGGATCCCGCCTTGTGGCGGAGCAATGTGTGAAGGATGTTATATTCCCATGAAAACATTCATGTTATCCTGTCTTGTAATATGAAACAAGGTCGTTATGTAATATAATGCTTGTGACTTCAAAATTTTACCTCCTGTGCGGCCGTTTATGAAATCTGAGGGTTGGCCAGTCGTCGGCTTCTGCCCCCACGTAGATAGTACGGGGGTGTTCGGGATAAATCTAAACACTCTTTACTCCACATTCTGGTCCTTAAAGGAGGTGTTTAGCGCAACGAACAAGGCAATCAGACTATACGGCTTTTATCACCCTCACTTAGCCATAGGAGTTTGACAATGAGAATTTTGGCGAAGCCCCTAGTATTCGGACCGCCGAACTAGGGGCGCTATACACACCTGATCGGATAAAAACCGATTCTTCGCATAAAGTGGAAAAAAATCTCTAAGGATTTGAAACCTCTCGAACAGCTGACCAGCTCTCGCTGCACCATGACAGTCAGTTTTCGGCTTTCTCTACTGAGGTGCTCGTCCGGAAGAACTGGGACACAATCACAGTAGTTCTCCCTTTACTACCCTAGCCGATATAGCGGAACGTAAGGTAGTAAGCACAGGAGCCGGGCAACCCAACTATTGACCAAAGACATGATTCGGAGCCGATGCATATAGTGCTATAAGTTCGGTGTGTCGAACTATCCTGTAAAAAGTGTTCGGACTTTATTGCCGTATTGCGGGGCGTGATGAAGCCCCTGGCGAAGTAATACATACTAGAGTGTACATGTGCGATGAGTAATAAATATAAAGGCAAGGAAAAAAATCAAGTAATAAGCTGACGCTGCCACTTATTTTCCATTGGTAATTTGATTAATACGTCGAGGCGTACTTGTGCAAGTAATGCGATAAGCAAGTAAGGCTATTTAACATGCCATGACCAAGAGCGAGCTGCGTGCGGGTATGTAAAACAGGTATAGCAATTGTTAGCAGAGACCACCTGGGGATTCCCTTGTACGTCAAAGCTCCTTGCCTCCGTGGTGTATCCGTCCCGTGATTGGTCCGATGATCAGGTTATCAGAAAAAGCCTCGAGAAGAGAAAAACCCGAAATGAAAAAGAAAAAGTGATGGTGTGCGGATCCATGGTCGGTCGAGCCGCACTGTGGATCACGAGCTAGTTATGCCTCCATCGATGCCCATGGAATTTTGAGTGAGTAGTTATGTACGCGCGGTACGAATGCCGCCATGTGATCGGGACTGGGACCGAGGCCAAATTGCTAGTTAAGCTCTTGACGAGCTGGGCTGTCTTGCTGCAGAATAGTCCGGACTCTCTTAATGGTGTCCGGGGGCTCGGCCGCCGAATTAAGGTTCTGCTGAAAAAGGCCCCGTTGTACTTCTGCTGCTAAGGCCGTGGTATGCTCCTCGGTACGGAGGGAGCATTCCGTATTTCCATTGACTGTTATGATGCCACATGGTCCGGGCATCTTGAGCTTGAGATAAGCGTAGTGAGGTACCGCATTGAATCGAGCAAATGCAGTTCGTCCAAGCAGTGTGTGATAGCCACTGCGAAAGGGGACGATGTCGAAGATTAACTCCTCGCTTTGGAAGTTGTCCGGAGATCCGAAGACGACCTCTAGTGTGATTGAGCCCGTACAGCGGGCCTCTACGCCAGGTATGACTCCTTTAAAGGTAGTCCTTGTGGGCTTGATCCGTGATGGGTTAATGCCCATTTTGCGCACTGTATCCTGATAGAGCAGATTGAGGCTGCTGCCACCGTCCATGAGGACTCGCGCCAGGTGGAATCCATCAATGATTGGGTCTAGGACTAGTGCGGCTGATCTGCCATGCCGGATACTGGTCGGATGATCCCGACGATCAAAAGTGATCGGGCACGATGACCATGGATTGAATTTTGGGGCGACTGGCTCTATCGCAAAGACGTCCCTGAGTGCGCGCTTGCGCTCCCTCTTGGGGATGTGTGTAGCATATATCATGTTCACCGTTTTGATCTGAGGGGGAAACTTCTTTTGTCCTCCTGTGTTTGGCTGCAGGGGCTCCTCGTCATCGTCCTCGCTCTGCGATCCCTTTTCCTTGTTTTCGGCATTTAACTTGTCGGCTTGCTTAAAAACCCAGCAATCTCTGTTGGTATGGTTGGCTGGTTTGTCTGGGGTGCCATGGATTTGGCACGGACGGTCAAGTATGCGGTCCAAGCTGGATGGTCCCTGATTGTTTCTTTTATACGCCTTTTTCCGCTGACCGGGCCACTGAATCCGGCGTTGACAGCAGTGTCATCGGTGTTGTCGCCATTGCTTTGGCGTTTGTGTCTGCTGTGTCGGAGCTTACCATTGCTGTTTTTGGCCTCGGAGGGGCCTGTGTTGCTGGCCGTATTTTTACTACGAGCCAGCCAGCTATCCTCACCCGCACAAAAGCGGGTCATGAGTGCCGTGAGGGCTGCCATAGATTTCGGCTTTTCTTGGCCGAGGTGGCGGGCGAGCCATTCGTCACGGATGCTATGTTTAAAGGCCGCCAGGGCTTCGGCATCCGGACAGTCGACGATCTTGTTCTTTTTAGTTAGGAACCTAGTCCGGTCCTGGCTGACTCTCCAGGCTGTTGGACTATGTGACTTAAGTCATCGACGTTAGGTGGCCGGACATATGTACCTTGGAAGTTGTCAAGGAAGGCTTCTTCCGAGTCCTCCCAGCTGCCGATAGAGTTTTCAGGCAGGCTGTTTAACCAGTGCGGAGCTGGCCCTTTGAGCTTTAGTGGGAGGTATTTGATAGCGTGGAGGTCATCTCCGCGGGCCATGTGGATGTGGAGAATAAAATCTTCGATCCATACCGCGGGATCGGTTGTTCTGTCGTATGATTCAATATTGACGGGTTTGAACTCTTCAGGGAATTCATGATCCATTACTTCATCAGTGAAGCAAAGAGGGTGTGCGGCGCCTCTATATCGGGCGGCGTCGCGGCGTAGCTCCGATGGAGTCCGTCTACGGTTGTCGGCCCGGGCGTGCCTGGGTTTGTCACGTCCGAATAGGTAGTCGTCATTGCGCGTCGAGGAACGTCCTCGCGATCCGTAGATCGATCTAGTGTATCCTGCTCTGCTGTCCAGGTCCTGCCGACGGTCGTATGTATAACCCCGAGCTGTTTTGTCTCTATTTTTTCGTGGCGGTAGGGCGGGCTCCTGTTCGGCATGAGTTGCCGCTTTATCCTGACCGCGTGGTGGTCGGTTCGCCGCACTGTCTCGACCGCGTGGTGGTTGGTCAGCCGCATTGCACGAGGGAGGTACGGGCTCCGGCACTTCCTCATCGAACTGAGGTAGCAGACTGCGTTTCGGGTAACTCTTGGCTGGGCGCTTGAGGCCGTATTCTTCGGCTGCCAGGACATCCGTCCATCTGTCAATGAGCATATCTTGGTCAGCTTGAAGCTGCTGCTGCTTCTTCTTCAGGCTCCTTGCAGTGGCTATTAGCTGGCGCTTAAAACGCTCCTGCTCGAGGGGTTCCTCAGGCACGATGAAATCCTCGTTGCCGAGGCTTTCCTCCTCCTGGGAGAGCGGATGATAACTACCATCCTCCGAGTCGTTGGGCATGTCCTGTTCGTCGGGATTGACTTGCCCGTTTTCTCGTTCCTCCTATTCGGATGTTTCCTCAACAGGGTCTTCCTTCTTTTCGGCTTCGTCCAGAGTATTATTTTCTCCAGTGCCAGTATTGCTATCCTTTGAACGACGCGACTTAGAGCGGCGCCAAGGACGCCGGTGCTTGGGGTGTGTCTCAGGAGGTTTATTCTCAACTGGATTTTCTTTGTCATCGTCGTTAGTTGCTTTGGGTGCATCCACCATGTACACATCATACGAAGAAGCGGCCGTCCAGCGTCCAGTAAATGGCGGGTTTTGGCCCTGCTCCTCATCGGCATCGTTGTCCATACCGTCGATGTCTTCAGAGCCGTAATCAAGCATGTCGGTTAGATCCTCGATAGTGGCCATGAAGTGGCTGGCGGGTGGGTAGCAAAATTCTCCATCATCAGCCGCTAGTTCGCACCGGACATAGTTCGGCTGTGAGTCTCCCGCCAGGTACAGGCTCTTTAACGATTTAAGCACATCGCCCAAGGGCGAGTGCTGGAAGATGTCTGCGGTGCTGAACTCGAAGATCGATAGCCGATCAAGCTCGGCGTTCGAGGGCGCACATGGTTCGGATTTTATAGCCGGAGACGAGTCCGGAGTTCCGGTAACGCAGATGTCCCATGAGTTGGAGTCTGTGTGCGGCTCCGATGCCGCGGAATCCGTGGCCTCCGTGGTGGGATTGAGCTTCCCATCCTCAGATGGCGCGATCTGCTCCGGATCTAAGGCCAGAGCGGTTACGGGAGCAATCTCCTGAGTGTGGTCCGATGACAGATTTAGATCGTGTGCATCGGGGTGACAGGGAGCGGCCGTTGTGGTCTCGAATCCAGCGAAGATCAAGTCTCCACGGATGTCCGCAACGTAGTTCAAGCTTCCAAATCTGACCTGGTGGCCAGGGGCGTAGCTGTCGATCTGCTCCAGATGGCTAAGCGAGTTGGCCCGCAGTGCGAAGCCGCCGAACACGAAGATCTGTCCGGGGAGGAAGGTTTCTCCCTGGACGGCATCATTGTTGATGATGGAAGGGGCCATCGAACCTCTTGAGGATGGCACAGTGGAACTCTTAATGAAAGCACCAATGTCAGTGTCAAAACCGTCGGATCTCGGGTAGGGGGTCCCGAACTGTGCGTCTAAGGTCGATGGTAATAGGAGACAGGGGACACAATGTTTACCCAGATTCGGGCCCTCTCTATGGAGGTAATACCCTACTTCCTGCTTGATTGATCTTGATGAATATGAGTATTACAAGAATTGATCTACCACGAGATCGTAATGGCTAAACCCTAGAAGTCTACCTTGTATGACTATGGTTATGAATCTCTCCCCAGACTAAGTCCTCCGGTTTATATAGACACCAGGAGGATCTAGGGTTACATAAGGTCGGTTACAAAGAAAGGAATCTACACATTTGGTCACCAAGCTTGCTTTCCACGCCAAGGAGAGTCCTATCCAGATACGGGTGCAGTCTTCGGTCTTCGTATCTTCATAGCCCATCTGTCCGGCCCACGGCTAACAGGCCAGACGCCCGAGGACCCCTTAGTCCAGGACTCCCTCAGCATGGTTCGCAAGTACCAAGTGATTCATAATCAAGTGATTCCAAAAGTCCATCAGAATAGAGTTTCTTCATGTGCTTTACACCAATATGACCCAAACAGCAGTGCCACAAATAAGTTGCACTATCATTATCAACTCTGCATCTTTTGGCTTCAATATTATGAATATGTGTGTCACTACTATCGAGATTCAACAAAAATAGACCACTCTTCAAGGGTGCATGACCATAAAAGATATTACTCATATAAATAGAACAACCATTATTCTCTGATTTAAATGAATAACCGTCTCGCATCAAACAAGATCCAGATATAATGTTCATGCTTAACGCTGGCACCAAATAACAATTATTCAGGTCTAAAACTAATCGCCAAGGTAGATGTAGAGGTAGCGTGCCGACCGCGATCACATCGACTTTGGAACCATTTCCCACGCGCATCGTCACCTCGTCCTTAGCCAATCTTCACTTAATCCATAGTCCCTGTTTCGAGTTGCAAATATTAGCAACAGAACCAGTATCAAATACCCAGGTGCTACTGTGAGCATTAGCAAGGTACACATCAATAACATGTATATCACATATACCTTTGTTCACCTTGCCATCCTTCTTATCTACCAAATACTTGGGGCAGTTCCGCTTCCAGTGACCAGTCCCTTTGCAGTAGAAGCACTCAGTCTCAGGCTTAGGTCCAGACTTGGGCTTCTTCACTTGAGCAGCAACTTGCTTGCCGTTCTTCTTGAAGTTCCCCTTCTTCCCTTTACACTTGATGCTCCCTCTTGATTTCTACCTCCGCAGCCTTTAGCATTGCGAAGAGCTCGGGAATTGTCGTATCCATCCCTTGCATGTTATAGTTCATCACGAAGCTCTTGTAGCTTGATGGTAGTGATTGAAGAATTCTGTCAATGACACTGTCATCTGGAAGATTAAATCCCAGTTGAATCAAGTGATTGTTATACCCAGACATTTTGAGTATATGCTCACTGACAGAACTATTCTCCTCCATCTTGCAGCTGTAGAACTTATTGGAGACTTCATATCTCTCAATCCGGGCATTTGCTTGAAATATTAACTTCAACTCCTCGAACATCTCATATGCTCCATGACGTTCAAAACATCGTTGAAGTCCCGGTTCTAAGCCGTAAAGCATGGCACACTAAACTATCGAGTAGTCATCAGCTTTGCTCTGCCAGACGTTCATAACATTTGGCGTTGCTCCTGCAGCGGGTTTGGCACCTAGCGGTGCTTCTAGGACGTAATTCTTCTGTGCAGCAATGAGGATAATCCTCAAGTTACGGGCCCAGTCCATGTAGTTGCTACCATCATCTTTCAACTTAGCTTTCTCTAGGAACGCATTAAAATTCAACAGAACAACAGCACGGGCCATCTATCTACAACAACATAGACATGCAAAATACTACCAGGTACTAAGTTTATGATAAATTAAAGTTCAATTAATCATATTACTAAAGAACTCCCACTTAGATAGACATCCCTCTAATCATCTAAGTGATGACGTGATCCATATCAACTAAACCATGTCCGATCATCACGTGAGATGGAGTAGTTTTCAATGGTGAACATCACTATGTTGATCATATCTACTATATGATTCACGCTCGACCTTTCGGTCTCAGTGTTCCGAGGCCATATCTGCATATGCTAGGCTCGTCAAGTTTAACCCAAGTATTCTGCGCGTGCAAAACTGGCTTGCACCTGTTGTATGTGAACGTAGAGCTTATACACCCGATCATCACGTGGTGTCTCGGCACGACGAACTTCCGCAACGGTGCATATTCAGGGAGAATACTTGTACCTTGAAATTTTGTGAGAGATCATCTTATAATGCTACCGTCGAACTAAGCAAAATAAGATGCATAAAGGATAAACATCACATGCAATCAATATAAGTGATATGATATGGCCATCATCATCTTGTGCCTTTGATCTCCATCTCCAAAGCACCGTCATGATCACCATCGTCACCGGTGCGACACCTTGATCTCCATCGTAGCATCGTTGTCTTCTCGCCAATTTATGCTTCTACGACTATCGCTACCGCTTAGTGATAAAGTAAAGCATTACAGGGCGATTGCATTGCATATAATAAAGCGACAACCATATGGCTCCTGCCAGTTGCCGATAACTCGGTTACAAAACATGATCATCTCATACAATAAAATTTAGCATCATGCCTTGACCATATCACAACATGCCCTGCAAAAACAAGTTAGACGTCCTCTACTTTGTTGTTGCAAGTTTTACGTGGCTGCTATGGGCTTCTAGCAAGAATCATTCTTACATACGCATCAAAACCACAACGATTTTTCATCAAGTATGTGTTGTTTTAACCTTCAACAAGGACCGGGCGTAGCCACACTCGATTCAACTAAAGTTGGAGAAACTGACACCCGCCAGCCACCTGTGTGCGAAGCATGTCGGTAGAACCAGTCTCGCGTAAGCGTACGCGTAATGTCGGTCCGGGCCGCTTCATCCAACAGTACCACTGAATCAAAGTATGATGTGCTGGTAAGCAGTATGACTATTATCGCCCACAACTCACTTGTGTTCCACTCGTGCATATAACATCTACGCATAAACGTTGCTCGGATGCCACTGTTGGGGAACGTAGTAATTTCAAAAAAAATCCTACGCACACGCAAGATCATGGTGATGCATAGCAACGAGAAGGGAGAGTGTTGTCCATGTACCCTCGTAGACCGTAAGCGGAAGCATTATGACAACGCGGTTGATGTAATAGTACGTCTTCATGATCGACCGATCCTAGCACCAAAAGTACGGCACCTCCGCGATCTGCACACGTTCGGCTTGGTGACGTCCCACGAACTCACGATCCAGCAAGGTGTCGAGGGAGAGCTTCGTCAGCACGACGGCGTGATGATGGTGATGATGAAGCTACCGGCGCAGGGCTTCGCCTAAGCACCACAACGATATGACCGAGGTGGATTATGGTGGAGGGGGGCACCGCACACGGCTAAGAGATCAATGATCAACCTGTGTATTCTAGGGTGCCCCCTGCCCCGTATATAAAGGAGCAAGGGGGGAGGCCTGCCGGCCCTTGGGGCGCGCCAAGGAGAGGAGGAGTCCTCCTCCTAGTAGGAGTAGGACTCCCCCTTTCCTAGTCCAACTAGGAGGAGGAAGGGGGGAGGAAGGAGAGGGAGAGAGGGATGGAAAGAGGGGGCACCACCCCCTCCTTGTCCAATTCGGACTCCCAAGGGGGGGGGCGGCCAGCCCTATGGCCCCTCCGCACAAGGCCCATGTTGGCCCATCAGTTCCCCCGGGGGTTCCGATAACCCCCCGACACTCTGATAATTATTCGGTGACCCCCGGAACTCATCCGGTGTCCGAATATAGTCATCCAATATATCAATCTTTATGTCTCTCCCATTTCGAGGCTCCTCGTAATGTCCGTGAGCACATCCGGGACTCCGAACTATCTTCGGTACATCAAAACACATAAACTCATAATCCCGATCGTCACCGAACGTTAAGCGTTTGGACCCTACGGGTTCGAGAACTATGTAGACGTGACCGAGACACGTCTCCGGTCAATAACCAATAGCGGAACCTGGATGTTCATATTGGCTCCCACATATTCTACGAAGATCTTTATCAGTCAAACCGCATAACAACATACGTTGTTCCCTTTGTCGTCGGTATGTTACTTGCCCGAGATTCGATCGTCGGTATCTCAATACCTAGTTCAATCTCGTTACCGGCAAGTCTCTTTACTCGTTCCGTAATGCATTAGCCCACAACTAACTCATTAGTCACATTGCTTGCAAGGCTTATAGTGATGTGCATTACCGAGAGGGCCCAGAGATACCTCTCTGACAATCGGAGTGACAAATCCTAATCTCGATCTATGCCAACTCAACAAGTACCATCGGAGACACCTGTAGAGCCCCTTTATAATCACCCAGTTACGTTGTGACGTTTGGTAGCACACAAAGTGTTCCTCCAGTATTCGGGAGTTGCATAATCTCATAGTCAGAGGAACATGTATAAGTCATGAAGAAAGCAATAGCAATATACTAAACGATCAAGTGCGAAGCTAACGAAATGGGTCAAGTCAATCACATCATTCTCTAATGATTTGATTCCGTTAATCAAATGAAAACTCATGTCTATGGCTAGGAAACTTAACCATATTTGATTCAACGAGCTAGTCAAGTAGAGGCATACTAGTGACATCTGTTTGTCTATGTATTCACACATGTACTAAGTTTCCGGTTAATACAATTCTAGCATGAATAATAAACATTTATCATGATATAAGGAAATATAAATAACAACCTTATTATTGCCTCTAGGGCATATTTCCTTCATGAATACCACTGTCCTATATATCAAACTTTACCTCTCGACCATTTCGACACTCCTCGTCATGTCCTTGATCTCGTCCGTGACTCCGAACAACATTCGGTCACCAAATCACATAACTCATATAAAACAAAATTGTCATCGAACGTTAAGCATGCGGACCCTATGGGTTCGAGAACTATGTAGACATGACCGAGACACGTCTCCGGTCAATAAACAACAGCGGAACCTGGATGCTCATATTGGTTCCTACATATTCTACAAAGATCTTCATCGTTCGTACCGTAATGACAACATACGTTATTCCCTTTGTCATCGGTATGTTACTTGCCCGAGATTCAATCGTGGGTATCTACATACCTAGTTCAATCTCGTTACCGGCAAGTCTCTTTACTCGTTCCGTAATACATCATCCCGCAACTAATTCATTAGTCACTTTGCTTGCAAGGCTTCTTATGATGTGCATTACCGAGAGGGCCCAGAGATACCTCTCCGATACTCGGAGTGACAAATCCCAATCTCGATCTATGCCAACCCAACAAACACCTTCGGAGATACATGTAGAGCATCTTTATAATCACCTATTTACTTTGTGACGTTTGATAGCACACAAGGTATTCCTCTGGTATCCGGGAGTTGCATAATCTCATAGTCGAAGGAATATGTATTTGACATGAAGAAAGCAATAACAATAAAACTGAACGATCAACATGCTAAGCTAACAGATGGGTCTTGTCCATCACATCATTCTTCTAATGATGTGATCCCATTCATCAAATGACAACACATGTCTATGATTAGGAAACTTAACCATCTTTTAACGAGCTAGTCTAGTAGAGGCTTACTAGGGACAGGGTGTTTTGTCTATGTATCCACACATGTATCAAGTTTCTGATTAATACAATTCTAGCATGAATAACAAAACATTTATCATGATATAAGGAAATATGAAATAACAACTTTATTATTGCCTCTAGGGCATATTTCCTTTAGTCTCCCACTTGCACTAGAGTCAATAATCTAGATTACATTATAGTGATTCTAACACCCATGGAGTCTTGGTGCTGATCATGTTTTGCTCGTGGAAGAGGCTTAGTCAACGGGTCTACCACATTCAGATCCGTATGTATTTTGCAAATCTCTATGTATCCCTCCTTGACTTGATCACAGATGGAGTTGAAGCATCTCTTGATGTGTCTGGTTCTTTTGTGAAATCTGGATTCCTTCGCCAAGACAATTGCTCCAGTATTGTCACAAAAGATTTTCATTGGACCCGATGCACTAGGTATTACACCTAGATCGGATATGAACTCCTTCATCCAGATTCCTTCATTCGCTGCTTCCGAAGCAGCTATGTACTCCGCTTCACACGTAGATACCACCATGACGTTTTGCTTGGAACTGCACCAACTGACAGCTCCACCATTCAATATAAATACGTATCTGGTTTGTGACTTAGAGTCATCCGGATCAGTGTCAAAGCTAGCATTGACGTAACCATTTACGACGAGCTATTTGTCACCTCCATAAACGAGAAACATATCTCCTTTTCAGGTACTTCACGATGTTCTTGACCGTTGTGCAGTGATCCACTACTGGGTTACTTTGGTACCTCCCTGCTAAACTTATAGCAAGGCACACATCAGGTCTGGGACACAACATAGCATACATGATAGAACCTATGGCTGAGGCATAGGGAATGACTTTCATTTTGTCTCTATCTTCTGCAGTGGTCGGGCATTGAGTCTGACTCAACTTCACACCTTGTAACACAGGCACGAACTCTTTCTTTGACTCATCCATTTTGAACTTCTTCAAAACTTTATCAAGGTATGTGCTTTATGAAAGTCCAATTAAGTGTCTTGATCTATCTCTATAGATCTTGATGCCCAATTATAAGCAACTTCACGGAGGTCTTTCATTGTAAAACTCTTATTCAAGTATCCTTTTATGCTATCCAGAAATTCTATATCATTTCCAATCAACAATATGTCATCCACATGTAATATTAGAAATTCTACAGAGCTCCCACTCACTTTCTTGTAAATACAGGCTTCTCCAAAAGTCTGTATAAAACCATATGCTTTGATCACATTATCAAAGCGTATATTCCAACTCCGAGATGCTTGCACCAGTCCATAAATGGATCACTGGAGCTTGCACACTTTGTTAGCACCTTTAGGATCGACAAAACCTTTTGGTTGCATCATATACAACTCTTATTTGAGAAATCTATTAAGGAATGTAGTTTTGATGTCCATTTGCCATATTTCATAATGATAAAATGCAGCAATTGCTAACATGATTCGGACAGACTTAAGCATCGCTACGGGTGAGAAAGTCTCATCGTAGTCAACTCCTTGAACTTGTCGAAAACCTTTCACGAGAAGTTGAGCTTTGTAGACAGTAACATTACCATCAACGTCAGCCTTCTTGAAGATCCATTTATTCTCTATGGCTTGCCGATCATCGGGCAAGTCAGCCAACGTCCACACTTTGTTCTCATACATGGATCCTATCTCAGATTTCATGGCCTCGAGCCATTTATCGGAATCTGGGCTCATCATCGCTTCCTCATAGTTCATAGGTTCGTCATGGTCCAGTAAGATGACTTCCAGAACAGGATTACTGTACCACTCTGGTGTGGAACGTGCTCTATTTGACCTACGAGGTTCAGTGGCAACTTGATCTGAAGTTTCATGATCGTGATCATTAGCTTCCTCTCTAGTTGGTGTAGGCATCACGGGAACGGTTTTCTGTGATGAGCTACTTTCCAATTCGAGAGAAGGTACAATTACCTCATCAAGTTCTACTTTCCTCCCACTCACTTCTTTCGAGAGAAACTCCTTCTCTAGAAAGGATCCATTCTTAGCAACAAAGATCTTGCCTTCGGATCTGTGATAGAAGGTGTACCCAACAATTTCTTTTGGGTATCCTATGAAGACGCACTTCTCCGATTTGGGTTCGAGCTTATCAGGATGAAGCTTTTTCACATAAGCATCAAAACCCCAAACTTTAAGAAACGACAACTTAGGTTTCTTGCCAAACCATAGTTCATACGGTGTCGTCTCAACGGATTTAGATGGTGCCCTGTTTAGAGTGAATACAGCTGTCTCTAATGCAGAACCCCAAAATAATAGTGCTAAATCGGTAAGAGACATCATAGATCGCACCATATCTAATAACGTACAGTTACGACGTTCGGACACACCATTACGCTGTGGTGTTCTAGGTGGCATGAGTTGTGAAACTATTCCACATTGTTTTAAATGAAGGCCAAACTCGTAACTCAAATATTCGCCTCCGCAATCAGATCGTAGAAACTTTATTTTCCTGTTACGATGATTCTCCACTTCACTCGTAAATTCTTTGAACTTTTCAGATGTTTCAGACTTGTCTTTCATCAAGTAGATATACCCATATCTGCTCAAACCATCTGTGAAGGCCAGAAAATAACGATACCCGCCGCGAGCCTCAACACTCATTGGACCGCATACATCGGTATGTATTATTTCCAATAAGTCAGTGGCTCGCTCCATTGTTCCGGAGAATGGAGTTTTACTCATCTTACCCATGAGGCATGGTTCGCAAGCATCAAATGATTCAAAATCAAGTGATTCCAAAAGTCCATCTGCATGGAGTTTCTTCATGCGCTTTACATCAATGTGACCTAAATGGCGGTGCCACAAATATATTGCACTATCATTATCAACAGTGCATCTTTTGGCATCAATATTATGAATATGTGTATCACCACGATACAAAAATAGACCACTCTTCAAGGGTGCATGACCATAAAAGATCTTACTCATATAAATAGAACAACCATTATTCTCTGGTTTAAATGAATAACCGTCTCGAATCAAACAAGATCCAAATATAATGTTCATGCTCAACACTGGCACCAAATAACAATTATTCAGGTCTAAAACTAATCCCTAAGGTAGATGTAGAGGTAGCATGCCGACGACGATCACATCGACCTTGGAACCATTCCCGACGCGCATCGTCACCTCGTCCTTATCCAATCTTCGTTTAATCCGTAGCCCATGTTTCGAGTTACAAATATGAGCAACTGAACCAATATCAAATACCCAGGCGCTACTACGAGCATTAGTAAGGTACACATCAATAACATGTATATCACATATACCTTTGTTCACTTTGCCATCCTTCTTATCCGCCAAATACTTGGGGCAGTTCCGCTTCCAGTGACCAGCCCCTATGAAGTAGAAGCACTCAGTTTCAGGCTTAGGTCCAGACTTGGGCTTCTTCCCTGGAGTGGCAACTTGCTTGCCATTCTTATTGAAGTTCCCCTTCTTTCCTTTTCCCTTTTTTTGAAACTAGTGCTCTTGTTAACCATCAACACTTGATGCTCCTTCTTGATTTCTACCTCCGTAGCTTGGAGCATAGAGAAGAGCTCGGGAATTGTCTTATCCATCCCTTGCATATTATAGTTCATCACGAAGCCTTTGTAGCTTGGTGGCAGTGATTGGAGAACTCTGTCAATAACACTATCATCTGGAAAATTAACTCCCAGCTGAGTCAAGTGGTTATGATACCCAGACATTTTGAGTATGTGTCCACTGACAGAACTGTTCTCCTCTATTTTGTAGCTATAGAACTTGTTGGAGACTTCATATATCTCGACTTGGGCATTTGCTTGAAATATTAACTTCAATTCCTGGAACATCTCATATGGTCCATGACGTTCAAAACGTCTTTGAAGTCCCAATTCTAAGCCGTAAAGCATGGCACACTGAACTATCGAGTAGTCACAAGATCGAGCTTGCCAGACGTTCATAACATCTGCATCTGCTCCTGCAGCAGGCCTTTCATGTAGCGGTGCATCAAGGACATAATTCTTCTGTGCAGCAATGAGGATAATCCTCAAGTTATGGACCCAGTCGGTGTAGTTGCTACCATCATCTTTCAACTTAGCTTTCTCTAGGAACGCATTAAAATTCAAGGGAACGGTAGCACGGCCATTGATCTACAACATAGATATGCAAAAACTATCAGGACTAAGTTCATGATAAATTAAGTTCAATTAATCATATTACTTAAGAACTCCCACTTAGATAGACATCCCTCGAGTCATCTAAATTATTACGTGATCCAAATCAACTAAACCATGTCCGATCATCATTTGAGATGGAGTAGTCATCAATGTTGAACATCTCTATGTTGATCATATCTTCTATATGATTCACGTTCAACCTTTCGGTCTCTAGTGTTCCGAGGCCATGTCTGTACATGCTAGGCTCGTCAAGTTTAACTCGAGTATTCCACATGTGCAAAACTGTCTTGCACCCGTTGTATGTGAACATAGAGCCTATCACACCCGATCATCACGTGGTGTCTCAGCACAACAAACGATTGCAACGGTGCATACTCAGGTAGAACCCTTATACCTTGAAATTTTAGTGAGGGATCATCTTATAATGCTACCGCCGTACTAAGCAAAATAAGATGCATAAAAGATAAACATCACATGCAATCAAAATATGTGACATGATATGGCCATCATCATCTTGTGCCTTTGATCTCCATCTCCAAAGCACCGTCATGATCACCATCGTCACCGGTGCGACACCTTTATCTCCATCGTAGCATCGTTGTCTTCTCGCCAACTATTGCTTCTACAACTATTGCTACCACTTAGTGATAAAGTAAAGCAATTACATGGCGTTTGCATTTCATACAATAAAGCAACAACCATAAGGCTCCTGCCAGTTGTCGATAAATTTACAGAACATGATGATCTCATACAATAACGTATATTACGTCATGTCTTGACCATATCACATCACAACATGCCCTACAAAAACAAGTTAGACGTCCTCTACTTTGTTGTTGCAAGTTTTACGTGGCTGCTATGGGCTTCTAGCAAGAACCGTTCTTACCTACGCATCAAAACCACAACGGTGATTTATCAAGTTTGCTGTTTTAACCTTCAACAAGGACTGGCCGTAGTCAAATTTGATTCAACTGAAGTTGGAGAAACAGACACCCGCCAGCCACCTTTATGCAAAACTAGTTGCATGCCTGTCGGTGGAACCAGTCTCATGAACGTGGTCATGTAAGGTTGGTCCGGGCCGCTTCATCCAACAATACCGCTGAATCAAAATAAGACATTGGTGGTAAGTAGTATGATGATCACCACCCACAACTCTTTGTGTTCTACTCATGCATATCATCTATGCATAGACCTGGCTCGGATGCCACTGTTGGGAAACGTAGCATACAATTTCAAAAAAAATCCTACGCTCATGCAAGATCTATCTAGGAGATGCATAGCAACGAGAGGGGGAGAGTGTGTCCACGTACCCTTGTAGACCGAAAGTGGAAGCGTTTGACAACGATGTTGATGCAGACGAACTTCTTCTCGTTCCGACCGACCAAGCACCGAACGTACGACACCTCTGAGTTCTACACACGTTCAGCTTGATGACGTCCCTCGAACTCTTGATCCAGCAAAGTTTCGAGGGAGAGTTCCATCAGCACGACGGCGTGGTGACGGTGATGGTGAAGTGATCCGCACAGGGCTTCGCCTAAGCACTACATGAATATGACCGGAGGCGTAAACTGTGGAGGGAGGCGCCGCACACGGCTAACAGATATTGTTGTGTGTTCTAGGTGCCTTCCCCCTCATATATATAGGTGGGAGGGAGAGGGACAAGCCAAAGGGGGTGCCCAAGTAGGAGGAATCCTACTTGGGGTCCTAGTGCAATTCGCCCCCCCCCCCCGTACCATAACTTCCGGAGGGGGAAGGAAGGGGAGGCCGAATCCCTTCCCCTCCTTTCATTCTTCTCCTCTTTCCGTCCCCTCCTATTTCGGCCTACATGGGGCACACCAGCCCCTTAGGGGATGGTCTATCCCCCTCTTTGCCCATTGGGCCCATGTAGTTGCCGGGGGGTGCCCCGAACCCCTTTCGGTGACCCGATAGGTACCCGGTACCCCCCAGAACACTTCCGGTGTCCGAATACCATTGTCCTATATATCAATATTTACCTCTCGACCATTTCGAGACTCCTCGTCATGTCCGTGATCTCATCTGGGACTTTGAACAACATTTAGTCACCAAATCACATAAGTAATATAATACAAAATCGTCATCGAACGTTAAGCGTGCGGACCCTACGGCTTCGAGAACTATGTAGACATGACCGAGACACCTCTCCGGTCAATAACCAACAACGGAACCTGGATTCTCATATTGGTTCCAACATATTCTACGGAGATCTTTATTGGCCGTACCGTAATGACAACATATGTTATTCCCTTTGTCATCGGTATGTTACTTGCCCGAGATTCGATCGTCGGTATCTACATACCTAGTTCAATCTCGTTATCGGCAAGTCTCTTTACTCGTTCCGTAATACATCATCCCGCAACTAATTCATTAGTCACTTTGCTTGCAAGGCTTCTTATGATGTGCATTACCGAGAGGGCCCAGAGATACCTCTCCGATACCCGGAGTGACAAATCCCAATCTCGATCTATGCCAACCCAACAAACACCTTCGGAGATACATGTAGAGCATCTTTATAATCACCTATTTACTTTGTGACGTTTGATAGCACACAAGGTATTCCTCTGGTATCCGGGAGTTGCATAATCTCATAGTCGAAGGAATATGTATTTGACATCACTACTGGAGGTTGCTGCTAACGCGACACTACGATCAGAGACCCTTCGACGAAACTGTGTGCGATGGCATAATCGCAAACGGTGGTGTAAAATAACCATCAAAAAAGGTGCAAAACGATTGCGATGGAGGATGCATCAAACACGGTTCGGATTTTAGTTGCGTGTGCGATGCAGGGCATATGGTTCAGCTCAATTAACTGTTTGCGATGAGGAGGAACAAAAGAAACAGGCAGCTCGATGAAGGTGTGTGCGATGTACATCATATGGTTCACTCAGATGAACTGTTTGTGATTAGGCAACACAAAAGAAATGGTCAGCCCGATCAAGGTGTGTGCGATGTACAACATACGGTTCACTCGGATGAACTGTTTTGTGATTAGGCAAGAGAACAGAAACGGTTCAATATAACAAGATGTGTGTGATACGCGGCAAACAGGTCTGTAATCAGAAATGTGTGCGAAGACCCATAATAACACAGACGATTGCTTCTAATAAGACGTATGTGATATGCTCTGTCTACACAACATCTATTGGCCATTGTGGGGCGGGCGGTCATCCGGATACGCCATAAGGATGCGAAGAGGCATTCCTATCAGCAAGGACTAGCAGTTCCACCAGTAGCTCATGTAAGAAAACTATCAAGTTAACTGTGCTCAGGCTGGAGCAGCCATCAGATGGGTGACTGGATGGGAAGTTGTGTTGATGTTAAATTAACTGATAGGATGGGTCATTTTGGTCAAATGACCCATTCCCTCAGCTAATTTAACCTCGAGGTCCTTGTTTTTATTTTTTTAATTTTTTAACACATGTTAAAGAAGGTCTACCGCATTACTTTTTGACAATGTGCGATACGTGGCATACGGTTGATCCATCCGACCTGTTTGTGATGGAATAGGCCATGTGTGTTGTGGGTAAACGCTTGCTAGTATTCAACTGTTTGGGATTGATGAATTCATCACCGACGGGTTCCCTAGTGTGGTCCGTGTTCATCTGATCATCATCTACTTCTTCTGCTAGCTCGATGTTCCTTCTATGCTAAGTTTCCATTAATTGATGGCGTTTTATGAACACGCCACCATTTCCCGCCATTTCCTCACCTATTTCCCGCCACCCTGCTATATTGCGCATAGGGGGCGCGCGACGCACAGAGGTAACAAGCGCAGCCTGTAGCACATCCACCTTTTCCAAGCATGCCAACCCACCAAAGCGCCGCATCTGCCATCAACCTCGTCGACGAGGAAAACAAGCAGGCGCCACGGCCTGTCGAGGCCTCAGCGCTCCCCGGCAACGCGATGGACAACGCCGTGATGCGCGTCATCGCTAGGGTTGAGCAGACCTTTAGCGCATGGCGCTTGAGCGTCGCGGATCAAGATAGGCATGTCAGCGCCGACAG
The DNA here is from genome assembly GCF_018294505.1 of Triticum aestivum. Classification (NCBI taxonomy): domain Eukaryota; kingdom Viridiplantae; phylum Streptophyta; class Magnoliopsida; order Poales; family Poaceae; genus Triticum; species Triticum aestivum. The sequence continues at coordinate 340,170,086 of NC_057802.1, read as the reverse complement.
GCTGCAGCTCGCCGCACAACATGATCGATGGCGCGCCGCAGAGCAAGCTAGGCGCATCCACGCTGATAGGCTGCGGCTCGTCGCACGGTGAGACCATTGGAGCGTCGTAGAGCGAGAGGCGCGGCACGCCGCACAGCAAGAGCGGATCCATCGGCGCTTGCCTGCTGTCGACACGGCTTCGCAGCTGGGTACATGTCCCGTCAGTACCCCCATTCCTCGCCAAGAGTGGGCAGAGGCCCTTAGTGCCGTACTTGCACTAGAGGCCGCCGCGCCGTGCTTGCACCGGACGCCCGCCGTGCCGTTCGCATGGGTGCCGCCGTTCGCCTTGTCCGCGACCCGCTGGATGCCAACGCGCTGGTCTGTAGGCTCGACCGCCTCCTTGGCCCAGGTGTCCACCTGGGCGCAGTATAGGAATATGGCCGTCGCATCCTCGAGCTGGTGATCTCCGATGAAATAGCCAACTTGGAGCTCGAGATCGCGCTCCAGATGTACCGCGAGCGTGTCCACTGCTTGGACGAACGCCTACACGAGTTCAGGCAGAGCCAAGAGCTACGCTAGCAAGGGCTGCTGGCCATGGTCTCATGGACGCGTTTTATTTTGAAAAGTCATTTCGACGTGGATAGCTATGTATTCACAACAATCATAGTATTGCTCTATTTCAATGTGTGTACTCTGTTTTCCATTCTTATATGTTCTGTTTCAATGTGTGTATATACACTTTCCATTCTGTATATGTGGATGATAACAGCTAGATTCAAATTAGTATACAAAAACAGATAGAAAATGGAATTCATAATATATATATATTAATTGTTCATTAGTTCATCACAGAATATATATATATATAATATCATCACATATACGTGATGATACTTAACTACTAGGTACAATGCATAAAATTGAAAACGAACAATACTAGAACTAATAATCCCTCCTGGGGCCAGTATTCCGGCAGCCCCTCGCCAGCAGCTCCTTGGTGCGCGGTGTTAGTACTCCGACTCCTCTACCTCGCAGCGCTTGACGTACCGATCTGCCTCTTGCCAGCGGACGCACGCGGCCGATCTTGCCATTTTGTTGGGCGCCCACCGGAGCTCCTCGTCGGTGGCACACTAGAGCTTATCGGCCCACCTCTACGCAGCGACGAGGCGCCCAACGCCTATGACCTTCCTCCCAAAGTACCTGTCTTCGTACACCTCCTCGGCACGACGACGCGCCCGCCCCCAAGGCTCTGCCGCCTCCTTTTTCCAGGCGGCATCACGGGCTTCACATGCCACCTGGTACCTGGCTTCCTCCTCCGCCATCTCCTTCTTGAACGCCACTTGCCTGGCTTTCTCAGTCGGCGGCAGCGACTTCCACAGACAAAGATTGTACTGGCCCCAAAACCAATCCAAAGTTGAGGGCTCCGGCGCAACCTCATCACGCGGCGCGTATGGGTCCTCGTCGCTGCTAATCGAGTGAGCGTCCTCGGGGGGCGGCAACTCTTCGTCGGCGCGTGGGCAGACCGGCGGCGCCATGGCAGAGATTTGAGAGAGAGAGAGAGAGGGCGAGCGAGGGAAGGATGTAGATGAGAATGCAGGCGGGACGACGTGAGCAAGGTAGTATTTATTGGCGGCTAGAATCTAGATCGACGGGGACAGTACACACGCCGGTTGCCGGAAGTTACGAGTACTGTAGTTTGAATTACACACGATTCCCCCAGCAAAATCCATGTGTGAACATAATAGCTGACGGTTTCCAATACAGAACCATGTCTGATTAATGATCCCCCCAATCACCTACCAAACCTCGAGCCTCGAGATAGAGTGCCAATCGTGTGGGGGCCGGTTGTCTTGCCAGATCTTTACATTTTCTTTTTTGAACACCAGATATTTACACCGTCTGATTATTTTTTAACTCGCACACAAGTACACAAAAATATGATTTTTCAAACCGTTTTGGTTAGGCATTGCATGTAGATGTAGTTCAAATTTGAATTACGGTCATTAAATTTTTAGAAAATCACTTAAATGTCTTTAGAAGGTCAAATGATCCCTAAAATTTTCCAAATTTTCACATGACAGTTGTATTAGTGCACGTTAAACGTAGGAAAAAATGTGAAGGCCGTAAGAGGAAGCTATCTCCCGTCCGTCATCAAACACGCATTGTTCGCTCTCGGAACCACGAACCTTCTAGTGAGTTGCTCCGGTTTGTGAGGGGCGTGTGTCCAAACTTTCGTCAAACATGCCAATTTTTTTACCACATCACCTTGGTGGCATGACATTAAATCAAGCAAGGTTTCATGTTTTTCTGATCATTTTTTAATTTTTTGGAATTAAAATACCATGGCATGCACTCCATGCATGTGCCCATGCCTTGAGACCAACATGTTTGAAAATTCCTTCTAATATACTGCACATGGAATTAACTCGCACACAAGTACACAAAAATATGATTTTTCAAACAGTTATGGCTAGGCGTTGCATGTAGATGTAGTTCAAATTTGAATTACGGTCATTAAATGGTTAGAAAATCACTTAAATGTCTTTAAAAGGTTAAATGACCCCTTTCCAAATTTTCACATGATAGTTGTACTAGTGCACGTTAAACGTAGGAAAATATTTGAAGGCCGTAAGGGGAAGCTATCTCCCGTCCGTCATCAAACATGCATTGTTCCCTCTCGGAACCACGAACCTTCTAGCGAGTTGCTCCGGTTTGTGAGGGGCGTGTGTCCAAACTTTCGTCAAACAGGCCAATTTTTTTACCACATCATCTTGGTGGCATGACATTAAATCAAGCAAGGTTTCATGTTTTTCTGGTCATTTTTTATTTTTCGGAATTAAAATGCCATGGCATGCATTCCATGCATGTGCGCATGCCTTGAGACCAATGTGTTTGAAAATTCCTTCTAATTTACTACACATGGAATTAACTCGCACACAAGTACACAAAAATATGAATTTTCAAACCGTTATGGTTAGGCGTTGCATGTAGATGTAGTTCAAATTTGAATTACTGTCATTAAATGGTTAGAAAAACACTTAAATGTCTTTAAAAGGTCAAATGACCCCTGAAATTTTCCAAATTTTCACATGACAGTTGTATTAGTGCACGTTAAACGTAGGAAAAAATTTGAAGGCCGTAAGGGGAAGCTATCTCCCGTTCGTCATCAAACATGCCTTGTTCCCTCTCGGAACCACAAACCCTTCTAGCGAGTTGCTCCGGTTTGTGAGGGGTGTGTGTCCAAACGTTCGTCAAACATGCCAATTTCTTTACCACATCATCTTGGTGGCATGACATTAAATCAAGCAAGGTTTCATGTTTTTCTGATCATTTTTTTATTTTTTGGAATTAAAATGCCATGGCACTCCATGCATGTGCCCATGCCTTGAGACCAATATGTTTGAAAATTCCTTCTAGTTTACTGCACATGGAATTAACATGCACACAAGTACAGAAAAATATGATTTTTGAGACCGTTATGGTTAGGCGTTGCATGTAGATGTAGTTCAAATTTGAATTACGGTCATTAAATGGTTAGAAAATCACTTAAATGTCTTTTAAAGGTCAAATGACCCCTGGAATTTTCCAAATTTTCACATGACAGTTGTATTAGTGCGCGTTAAACGTAGGAAAAAATTTGAAGGCCGTAAGAGGAAGCTATCTCCCGTTCGTCATCAAACATGCATTGTTCCCTCTCGGAACCACGAACCTTCTAGCGAGTTGCTCCGGTTTGTGAGGGTTGTGTGTCCAAACGTTCGTAACATGCCAATTTCTTTACCACATCATCTTGGTGGCATAACATTACATCAACCAAGGTTTCATATTTTTCTGATCAATTTTTTATTTTTTGGAATTAAAATGCCATGTCACTCCATGCATACGTATGCATGTGTCCATGTCGTGAGACAAATATGTTTGAAAATTCCTTCTAGTTTACTGCACATGGAATTAACTCGCACATAAGTACACAAATATGATTTTTCAAACCGTTTTGGTTAGGCGTTGGATGTATATGTAGTTCAAATTTGAATTACGGTCATTAAACGGCTAGAAAATCACTTAAATGTCTTTAAAAGGTCAAATGTCTTTAAAAATGTCACATTACAATTGTAGTAGTGGACATTAGACGTAGAAAAAAATTGAAGGCCGTAAGAGGAAGCTATCTCCCGTTCTTCATCATACATGCATTGCTCCCTCTCGGAACCACGAGCCTTCTAGTGAGTTGCTCCGGTTTGTGAGGGGTGTGTGTCCAAACTTTCTTCAAAGATGCCAATTTTTTACCACATCATCTTGGTGGCATGACATTACATCAACCAAGGTTTCATGTGTTTCTGATTTTTTTGGAATTAAAATGCCATGTCACTCCATGCTTAATTGTGTCATAGCCGTTAGACCAATATGTTTGAAAATTCCTCCCAATTTACTGCACATGGAATTAAATCACACACAAGTACACGAAATATGAGTTTTCAAACCGTTATCGTTAGCTGTTGCATGTACATGTAGTTCAAATTTCAATTACGGTCATTAAATGGCTAGAAAATGACTTAAATGTCTTAAAAGGTCAAATGACCCCTGAAATTTTCCAAAATTTGACATGACAGTTGTATTAGTACTATAAAATTTCTCGTTCATTTAAAACACCATCCGTTGGCACTTCACTCCAAATTCGTCTTTCACAGCTAATAAAAAATATCTACAACATCACATACAGTTGTTTTCTAGGAACCGTTTGCGATGAAAATATCTGGGTCTATTTAAGCCTCCCTCCTTAAGCTTCGCCGGCTCGTCTGCTCCAGTGCCGGCAACCCCAGAATCCACGAATTCCGATCCCCATTCCCGCACCCCCTTCTTGCAAAGATGACGTTGTGGAAACGCTTCGTGAAGGCCCGTACGATGGCCGCGTCCCCCCAAGCGCGGCCGCCTGCGCCGAGAGCACGGTCGCCTACGCCGAGAGTGCCGCCGCATCCGCATTGAGCGCGGCCGCTTCCGCCGAGAGGGCGTCTGTGGCAGCCAACAGGGTAGCTGCAGCAGCCGAGACGGCTGCAGCTGCTGCTGCAACGGCGGCTGCAAACGCCGAGAGCGCTCGAGCTGCCGTCCGTGCCGCTGATGTCGCCCTAGCCCGGGTCGAGGCCATCCACGCCAAGATCGAGGATGCACACGCCAAGATATTCTAGGCCACCTCGGACTCCAACATCGAACCCACGTCTAAAAAGGCGGCGGTGGCCATGGAGCACCTTCTTCCTCTTGAGGTCGCCGAGCGGAGGTGGAGATGCAGGAGGCGGCAGGGATCAAGGAGCGCCGGGAGGAGGAGTTGCGCGTGGCTGAGGTAGAGGTAGAGAAGAGTCTGTTCGTCGAGGAATCGGCCGTGGAGTACCAACGCGAGCTCTGGCGCAGTCACTACTACGAGTACTACAACCTTGAGGGCGGCGCCAAGGACGAGGATGCGGTCGACTTCCGCAGGGGGACGCGGAGTCCACCAATGGCGGCATGTCGCCAGGACAAGTCATCGCGTCTCATCTCACACCGGCGATGCATAGGCCGGTGCGGCGGTGGATTTGTTAAAATTATGCGTACTTAGGCTTTGTTTTTAATGCTGGTCTTTTGTTAGAGCAATGTTTAGTTCACCTGGCTCTGTTTAATTACTAAAATTGCTTGATTCAGTAAGTGTGGTCTGTCTGCTGTATGCTCTTTTGTGTGCCCAAATTAGCAAGCGATGTTAAATTATGCAATGACGTACCCCCGGAAATTTCCACAAAAATTTGAATTATCAAACTCATCCCATGTGCGTAAAGCAGAAGAATCATTTGCGATGCACACAATCATTCAAAGTGAATGGTCCGGCGACACCGCGCGTAAAGTTTCCCACCACATTTCCAAAATTTTGGCCTACCGCCAAAATATCTACCCCCGCCCCCTTCCCCCCTTCCCCACCCCCTTTTCTCCCCAACCACAAGTCACATTTCCCCTGTTTCCTTCTTCCTTCCTTCCTTGCTAAGCTATAGCCGCTTCCTCGCTCTCGCCGTCTCGCATCCTACCGCCGGGGTCGCCATGGTCTTCTTCAAAGACCTCTCGAGCAGTTCCTCCTCCGGCGACTACTCCTTCACCACCTGGGTATGCCTCTCTTCTCTCTCTCGGGCTATGACTTGGAATGAAGGAATTTTACCCGGTGGTCGATTTGAGTCATTTCTTCCTCTTGTAGCTCCCTAGGACCATTAGTGGCAACGAATGGAGCGGGTGGCTGAATATCTATCTGCTCGTTGTCACCATCAATCTCCATGCATGAAGCTAGTTGCATTCGATTCTCTGGACAGTGGGAGGAAGTTTCTGGCATGTGCAGAGAAGGTTAGACCCTCTTTCGTTGTTACAAATCATTTGTTAGATGTGATTCAGACACTTTCCCAACCCATTCATACCACACCTTCAACCAAATGCATTCTAAGACAGTGTCACAGTTTGTACCTAGTATCTTAAATTGTTGCCATCTCATCAGCGGTGCCATTAGAAAATTATTTGGCACCGCTTCAGGAGTTTGTGCAGCCATCTTTGGTCCACACATCCGAGCAGCCAAGCAGTAAAATACTAAATCTTTATGGCATGGAGGAACTAGGCATCGGAGCAACTACGTGCTCCGGAGTCCGGGTCCCTGATTTTTTTCTGCTACATCGGCTCACCAGTGCAGGGCACCGATGTGAGATGTAGCAACAATTTTCTTTACCATAGTTTTGGCATACATAGTGGACGGCCTTAGTGCTATTAGTTCTATGTTACTAAATTTGTGCATGTACACACCTGTTAGTATCAATTTGCTGTCATCCAAACACTGTTATTTATTGTATCCAGTTGCAGTTATATTTACCTTCCTCATAAAATGTTCAATTTGTTATTTATTGTACATGAGTAAGAACTTGTAGCGTCGTTATAGTTAATTATAGCTTCTGATCTTCCAGAATTTGGTTGTTGTCTCAGTACCAATTATTCCATTTGCACATTGATCTTTTTGAGAAGATATGTCATAATTAACATGTTTCTTCAGTTTTTCAAAATAAGCATTGGTGATTTTCTATGTTTCTATAAACCCATTTCCCCTACAATTGTTACTGATCTAGTTTTAAATATTATAGGATGAACAGAAGTGTTCTTACTTGGAGTGGGTTGATCAAGAGTGGCCACAGTCTTTGAATATGTGCCTAGCGAAGCTCTGGAGCATGTATGAGGAAGAGAACACACGTAGGCTTAGAGAAACTGTTTTCAACGCTGAAGCATATTTCAAGATGCGGGATAAAAAGTTGAAGGTGGAGAATAAGCTCAGATTTTTTAAATCAGACTTTGCTAAGATGGTGTTGGCGAAGGAGGAGGCACTTTCCCAGTTGGCCCGTGCAAAATGGGTTCTTACTGAACTGAAAGCAGAGATGGATAAGACGACCCTAGATGATCTTGATTAGGGAAATGAATATATTGTTCTTATGAAGTTGAACTAGCTATATGTTGTACTATGTCGTTTTCATGTAGCTACCGTACTGTGATGTTATAATATATTTATGTGCCTGATGTGAAATTGGCAAACAGTTGTTCGATATGAAATGTGAATTTGCGTAATACTAGGAATATTAATTGTAAACTAATAAACCTGCTAAATGTGTCATGGACCTTTGCAAACGGTTCTAGCAGTAAAAGCACTTGTGATGGATAGCCCAATGCCACACAGTTTTCTACATCAAATCGTGTGTGATGTAGTTAATGAAAGAAAACAGTTAACCAAGGCAGAGCGTGTGTGATAGTTACACCTTTCACACACGAGCGTATACATAAAACTGTGTGGGATGTACATCTGAACGGAAACGTTTTCCCTGGATTGACTGTGTGGGATGTACATAAGAACGAAAACGTATTCCTTGGATTGACTGTGTGTGATATACATACGAATGGAAATGTTTTTCTGGGATTCACTGTGTGGGATGTACATACCTACGGAAATGGTTTTCTCGGATTACCATGTGGGATGTACATCCTATGGAAATGATTGGGTTTCCATGCCTCGCCCGATCGTACACGGCCCCAGCCTGGGTCCCAGGAGGGCCTATCCCCGACAATTTCCGGCTCGTGTGGGAAGGACACCCTATCGCACACACTCACTTGGCGACGGTTCCAACTGCCGTCGCGGGAAGGGGTTAAAAACCGTTTATTTAGGACCGACGCGTACCAGTGCAGGAAGAAAGCAATAGCAATAAAACTGAACGATCAACATGATGTGATCCCATTCATCAAATGACAACACATGTCTATGGTTAGGAAACTTAACCATCTTTGATTAACGAGCTAGTCTAGTAGAGGCTTACTAGGGACACGGTGTTTTGTCTATGTATCCACACATGTATCAAGTTTCCGGCTAATACAATTCTAGCATGAATAATAAACATTTATCATGATATAAGGAAATATAAAACAACAACTTTATTATTGCCTCTAGGGCATATTTCCTTCACATCACGTTGCACAGAAGGCTGCAGCGATGAAGCTTGCTGCTCGCGGACCGCGGGGCCGGTGGCGGTGTTGGTCGCAGGCAATGGGGAACGATGGGGGGCGCCGTTGCCCGATGGTGCTGTCTGGGCAACGCGGGCGGCGAGAGCTGCCCGACGCTCGGCACGAACTCGACGAGCATCGGCCATGTGGACGGCGGAATGGTGGCGAATCGACCAGTGAGAGAGAGGCTCCGACGCACCCCTACCTAGCGCGCCAAATATTGGATTCGGGGCTCTGCAGACCCAAGAAAGATTCAAACTTTGGGGTGCGTGCGAAGAACTCGATCTCCCCAGTCTGCCATCCTGTTGCCAATCTCACGGCCCAGCTCGATGAACGGGGAAAGAAAGAGACACAACATTTTACCCAGGTTCGGGCCACCTTGTGGTGTAAAACCCTACTCCTGCTTTGTGGTGGATTAGCCTCGAGGTGGGCTGAGGATGAACTAGTACAGAGTAAGAACCACCTCTAGTGGCGTGTTCTTGTGTTTGGGTGTGCTGGTGGGGAAGGAGTGGATTCGATCCGATCCCCCTTCTATGGTGGTGGCTAACCTCTATTTATAGTGGCCTTGGTTCTCTTCCCCCAAAACGAAGGCGGGAAGGGATCCCACAACGGCCAAGTTTGAAGGGAGACAAATGGTACATCCTATCCCGACGAAAGGTGGTCTTCGCCTGCAAAGCTTCTGATCGTGACGTCGTGGTGGGCTCGGTGATGACCTCCGTTCCGTCGTCCTAGCGGTCTTGTCTTGTAGCACAAAAATGGAAACCTTTGGCTGATTCCTCCGGACTCCGCGCCTGCGCTTGCCTCTTTAGCACCAAAGAGGAAACCTGCTGCACTGCACCCGCTGCCGCCCGCCTGGCCTTGGTCTTCTTGGCTTGCGTCATCCGGACCTCGCGAGGTGGGCGCCTGCATAGAAGTCTCCGCTCCTTAGGAGCCAGCCTAGGGAGGCTGTTCCCTCTAGAGGTATTGAAGTCGTCCGCCTCGCAAGGCTTGGCCCCTCGCGAGGGTCTTGTGTTGTCGATGCTGAAGGTGGGCCGTACCAGGCCGCTGATGGAGCCATGCCGTGGGCTGCAGGCAGGCAAGTCTGGGTACCCCGGTTGCCAGAACACCGACAGAATCAAGTTTATTTTGTCCAATGATCTTCATGAAAGTTTTTATTATATCCCTCTTGAATATCTATCACTTTGGAACTAATTTCATATGTTGCTTTGATAGCTCAAACAAATCTAAGTGAAGAACATGAGCATAAAAATTTTCTTCTCCCAAAATAATTTAATTGAAGCATGAAAGAATTTCTTAAAAAAATTACTAACTCTCAAATAAATCTAAGTGAAGCATGAGAGGATTTCTTCAAAAATAATAAAGCACACCATGCTCAAAAATATATAAGTGAAGCACTAGAGCAATTCCATAGCTCAAAAAGATTTAAGTGAAGCACAGAGAGCAATTCTAACAAATCATAGCATAATTTTGGCTCTCTCAAATAGGTGTGTCCAACAAGGATAGATGACTTAAAATAAGAAGCAACACAAGCAAAGACTCATATCATACAAGATGCTCCAAGAAAAACTCATGATATGTTGACGAATAAAAATATAGCTCCAAGTAAAATACTGATGGTCGTTAGAAGAAAGAGGGGATGCCACTCGGGCATCCCCAAGCTTAGTTGCTTGCTTCCCTTTTAAATAATAGCTTCGGATGCCATGGGGCATCCCCAAGCTTAGGCTCTTCTTACTCCTTATTCCTTCATCCATCATGATCTCACCAAAAACTTGAAAACTTCAATCACACAAAACTCAACAAAACCTTCGTGAGATCCGTTAGTATAACAAAGCAAATCACTACTATAAGTACCGTTGCAAACCCATTCATATTTTATTTTTGCATTATATCTACTGTATTCCAACTTTGTTATAGCTTATACCCTCCAATACAAACCATAGATTCATCAAAATAAGCACACAACACAAAGGAAACAGAATCTGTCAAAAAACAGAATAGTCTGTAGTAATATGAAAACTTCGAATACTTCTATATCTCCAAAAATTCTGAAAAATTAGGACAACGTGGGAAATTTGTATATTAATCTTCTGCAAAAACAATCAGTATTTTATCGCGCTTCTGTTAAATATGAGAATTATTTTTGTGGGTGCAAAAGTTTCTGTTTTTCAGCAAGATCAAATTAACTATCACCCAACATGATCCCAAAGGCTTTGCTTGGCACAAACACTAATTAAAACATAAAAAACACAATCATAACAGTAGAATAATTCTGCAAACACTCAAGAACAGAAAGAAAAATACAAAAATAAATTTTATTCAATGGGTTGCCTCCCAACAAGCGCTATCGTTTTATGCCCTTAGCTAGGCATAATGCAAAGATCTAAGTATTGTCGCCTTTGTTTCGAGATCCATAAGATGCCCTCATGATTGATTCATATGGTGGCTTAATTATTGTTCTAGGGAAGTGTTCCATACCCTTCCTTAGTGGAAATTGAAATTTAATATCGCCTTCTTTCATATCAATCACGACACCAATAGTACGTAAAAACGGTCTACCAAGTATAATAGGACAAGACGGATTGCAATCAATATCAAGAACAATAAAATCTATGGGCACATAATTCCTATTTGCAAGAATAAGAACATCATTAATTATTCCCATAGGCTTTTTAATAGTAGAATTCGTCAAGTGCAAATTCAAAGAACATTCTTTAATATCGGTAAGACCAAGCACATCGCATAAAGATTTCGGAATTGTAGAAACACTAGCACCCAAGTCGCATAAAGCAAAACACTCATAATTTTTAATCTTGACTTTGATAGTGGGTTCCCATTCATCATGTAATTTTCTAGGAATTGAAATCTCTAATTCCAACTTTTTTTTCCAAAGCTTTCATCATAGCATCAACAATATGTTTAGTAAAAGCTTTGTTTTGTTCATAAGCATGGGGTGAATTAGTCATGGATTGCAATAAAGAAATACAATCAATCAAGGAGAAATTATCATAACTAGTAAAGTGACCCGCTCGATGCGCGGGCTAGAATTTTATGAAGTTTATTAATTAGAGCATATTATTTTATTTGTGTAAAGAAGATTTGTAACCTAGTGTGATGACATTTATAAACATTTGTCATTTTTATCGTTTGTTCGTCAATTGGTGGTTGTAAACATGATTTTTCCGGTACGCATATGTTTTGTATTTTTCATGATAAGATAAGAATAATTCCTCTTTCATTTTTGTGAAATATTGGGCTAAGTCTTTGTCATCAAATTCTTTGTGAGCACCACCCCAACCCGTGGGTTTGCCGGATGTGGTCTTACTATCGTGCTGATAGTTTGTATCGACTTGACATGAAATTGTACTTCCATGTGCATACTTCAAATATCAATGGTTGTTATTGGTTCAATATTTTTTCTTTATGATCATGTACTATATATATTCTGATTTATTAAGAACATTTTGCAGCATAGAAAATTAGACTATAATTTAGTAGTCTCAGCACACTTATGTGAACTCCACCTATTTTTAGGGATGTATACAATACTGTACGCAATCACTGATTAATATAGGACATTTGTGTTTTTTTGTAGAAAAAACGTTTTTCTTTATGGCGAAAGCCCAAGAGGATCGCGCAGGTGTAGACTGTAGAGAGCGTGCACACATTTTTTTTCTGGTGGAATCCCCATAGGATCACTTACCTCACAGTCTCACACGACTCTCTTGCCTGGTCCCCCTTTCATCTCCTTCTATCCCATATATACAAAATTCGTTCCACCGGTGAACACCACCTGTTTCCCTTCTTGATTCCTTGCCGCGACCTTGCTCATACACACCTGCACGCACCTCTGCAGCTCGGCTGACTTTTGCGGCCACGAGGTGGCCATCTCGTGCGCCTGATTTGGCTCCCTGTACACCTCCTCGATCTGCCAGTCCGGTCCACGGCGGTGGAGGGTTAGCAAAGCCCGATGAGAAGCTGCGCAATGGAGGAGTCGAGCTTGTCGATCTTGACAGTGTCGCTGCTGTCGGCGTCCTTGGAGGCGACGTGGGCGTGGATCTCGTCTCCCACATCCAGATTGAATCCACCTCGATTGTGAGGAGGCTGGCAGCGTTGTTTTCAATCACATCATGGCCGTCCCAGAGCGAGGCGCCCCGGCAGTTCATCTTCATCCTCGGCAGTGGAAGCCTCACTTCGTTGGCTCATTCATCAACTGCAGGTCCCCCCTTCTCCCTTTCCTGCCTATCTCATACTCTTATTTCTTTCCTGTGCCTTATCCTTTCCCTGCATGTGTATGGCTAAACCAATATAATGTACGTTAAGGTACGACTTGTTAGTGAAATATGTAAATCTATTTATGCCTCCATACACTTTTTCCGTACTTGGGACTGGCATCTGAAGTTTTAGGCCCCCTACCCCCATTCATATTCAAAAAATTAAGAAATTAATTTGTTCATTTGTAATTTGCTATAGTTTTTCCATTTTCCAAAGAGAGAATTAATTTTAATAAGAGAACATGAAAATAGGTGCTATTGCATTTTAGATATGAACTATAACGATCCATGGATGTTGTCACTATTCTCTTGTACAATAGAATAAGGTTGAAATATTAGGTAATATATAGTGTCGACAATTGGTATTATTGAGCTACTTCCATCGAATGTTCATGCATGTTTGCAATACTTGTGGGAGTAGTAGATCATATCCGTTCTGCCATATCATGTTAGCATAGAAAATTCAATTTTATTTTGAGGATAGTTTGCAGTGTACTAATTTTCCATCTGCTTATGGTTATCCAAATAGGCTAGTAGCATATGTAAGTGTCTTTTTAGTTCCTAACTTCAGAATATTTTTGTGTTGACTATGTTCTTGATCACATCATCCGTGTTGTTAGTTTATTTGCTATAGAAAAGAAAATAACAGGTGCGATCAAGTCAGCATGGTATTACTTGCAAGTGTTTTGAGTACCTCCTTTCTCTTATATCTCTCAAGAACTCCTTGAGCTTTATGTGGAACACTCGGTCAACAATATCAGGTCTTTCTAATGCAGCTTGGCCTACTTCCTATAGCATAGACTGTTTCTCCGGCCAAGCTGCCCTGAACATGAATGTCACAAATAGGCCTGCGTATCTAGCCCACTCACATATTGCCATACCATCTTGGTAGTTTTTTTCTTTGTGTCTTGGGCTATGTATGAAGCTGGATGGCACATGGAAGTAGTATTCTCTTTCGTACTTGCTCATCCCTTGTATCTCCTTTTTCTATTGCCTCTTGCAAGCGAGCATATAATTCCGTTCTTAGGTTTCCTTGGCGTCTTTTGATCCAGTCCAGTTTTTACTGCAAAATGCATGCAAGGGCATCCACACTAAACTGCATTTTAAGCTTTTCACACACCAAGAAGTGTTTCGATTGGTTAGTATGGTATTGTATATGACTCTCACAGTATTCCAACATTGTTATATGCTTTCTCTTGCACTTTGCACCTTCTTTTAATATGTAATGTGTATTTTCTCTGGTCTTCTCTGTAGGGGAATAATAATGGATACCGCATAGCCATGAATTATGAATGGTTCTTTGATATTCTTCTCGGTGTAATGTCTTTGTACTGTACAATGATATACCATCCTTTTCTATTCCCTATTGTATCATTCCCAATGAAGCCTGCAACTTTGGTTGCCATTCTGATTGTTTTGCTAGTCTATTATTTCTACCCAACATATTTTTAAGGCCCTCGACAATGTGACGATCTATTGACTCCCTTGTATCTTCTAATGCTGACGTGTTAATCCAGTTTTTACCTCATTTGTAGGGTCATAGGTGCATAACTGCGTTGTGCATGGTTTATCTTTACCTTCAGGTAGTAGAGTTCCTATTATGTGGTATTTTTGTCCGTTCATTCACAAACACATAAGGTCCACAACAATTGTTTATTTATGTGTCTACCTTTCCCCCCGTTGATGTGAAAGTGAACATGGACTTGTACAATCTGAATATTTTGCATGTAGTTTTCCACCTCTTTCCATTGTTTATTGATTGGATTCACATAAGTAAGATAATAATTTGAAATATTTTTCTTGTCCAATCTTAATCACAAACCCACATGTGCCTAACTTGACTTGTTGCATTATATATTTTAGTTGTGAGATTGTTATTATACCACCTTTTGAAGATTCATGGTTAGTAACGGACAAGCTTGTTGGATTGTACATTTGATGCTTTTAACCACCTTGGCAGGTTTCTCACATTTTTCGCTATGTGCCTAACCTTTAACTTTTTTTGTTTCTTCCTAAATAATAGAGAATGCATATATTATTAAAGAGGATTAGATATATCATAAAATCACCACGGGGTACTCCTTAAGGTTTTGAAAATTTATGATTTGATCATTTTTTTAGTTGACAAATTTTCTTCTTTGTTGTAGAAATAAAGGAGATCAACTTCCAATACCAGTGGGTATTAAATTCCAGTTTTCATGTGAAAAAACGCATACTGTGAGTATCTTTTATCCTATTGTTGTAGTTACATGCAAGTCCATAAAAGCACATATTTAGTGAAGAATAAGATTGCAATTGAGGATGGCAAGTTCATGTACAATAACGACTAAAAAATTGCAAGGGGAACTTAGAGCTTGATCCGAACTTAAAGTTATTTGATTGTTTTGTTGCACCATGAATTGAAGACGTGGATTGTACTACCATTTTTGTTCTTGTTGTTGAGAAAAGATTGAACTCTAAGAATAAGATTAGATTGCAATTGAGGATGCAAAGTTGATGTAAATTAACCAATGAAAAGTCACAAAGGGAACTTAGGACATGAATAAAAAGCTTATTTGATTGTGTTGTCATACCTTGAATTGAAGACATAAGTTGTACTGTTGTTTCTGTTCTTGCTTTTGAGAAAAGATTAAACTACATGTCATTTCTATACGATCTATGCAGATGGTACCTACCGGAGGCTCGCTTGATGGACCGATGGCGCAATCGAGGATATTGGGGCACTTGCTTGTGAGAGTTCTTTTTCTTTGAAGGAAAGCCATCATGGTGGTGTATATTAATTTGGAGTGATAGCTACATCATCTGCAAAAACTACAGTTAAAAAGCTGGAGGGCTTCCTATGAGTTTTTTATGGGATCATGAGATTGGTGTGAAGAATATGTGATGGACTGTAAGACTGGTCGTGAGATTAGTATATATGGTATTAGGAACAAAAACAAAAGAGAACACATGCAAATGATTAGTGCGGGGTTGGATTGTTTGGGAGAAGTGATCAACATACCTATCTTGGCTTGGGCTGCCGCTCATGTTGCATATTGCTGTGAGATCCACATTGGAGGGGCAACATGTGCCTTCCGGCCCTATTTTCCTGAGTCAAAAAAGACCTTAGAGAGGAGGAAGGACGTAGGGGTGGAAGTCTGGATGGCTGACCTGAGCGGAGGAATGATGTATGCCTGGAAGCCTGGATCTGAGAGGAGGAAGGATGTATATGCCTAGAAACCTGGATCGTTGTGTGGTAGGAGTATTGCGCCAAGGCAAGCTAGGGTTCCTTAGCGTGGCAAGCTAGGGTTCCTTAGCGTAGGTTTCTTCTTTTTGACCTGCGTAGGTTTCTTCTGATTTCGTTAGATCGCTTCTTCCTATACGTAAGTTCGCCTTGATAGGTTAAGATATTTTAAAGCAAAAAAGGGTAGACATGGAGGAAGTTTTTTTTTCCTATTTTAAAGTTAAATATAATCCGATGGCCATATATTTTTTGACGATTAAATTAACGGCTAGATGTTCCTAATTTTTGTGGTAATTTCTAGACTAATTTTCTTTTTTCTTTCTTAGCCCGTAAAGTTAAATATAATCCGATGGCCATATATTTTTTGACGATTAAATTAACGGTTAGATGTTCCTAATTTTTGTGGTAATTTCTAGACTAATTTTCTTTTTCTACTTAGCCCGTAAAGTGCTTTTTATATATAAATAGATTAAATTCTTTGTAATCCAAAAAAGTGAGCACATCACTGGTTAAAGTTTTGACCTCTCCAAACCCACTTTTATCAATTTTCGCAACAAGATTTTCACCCTCCAAATTATCAGGACGCTTTCTAACTAAAGTTGACTCTTCTTCAGTCCCTTTTTCATCAATTTTTATTTTACTAAATAAGAAATCAATAGAAGAAACACCAATCATTTTAAGATCTTTATCACCTTTATCTTCTAGCGAGATTGGTTTAGCGGCCATTTGATTTACTACGGTAGCTTGTGCGTCGGATATTTTCCCTAGCAAACTTTCAGCACAAGCATACTTAGATTGGAGATTACAAACTTCTCTACTAATATCATGAAGTTGTTTTGTTATAGCATCCAAACAACAGAATGTTCCTTAAGTTCCTTAGTAAAAATATTTATTATGCTCAAATTGTGTAGTCATATATTCCTTAGTACTTTTCTCAATTTCAAGCAAAATATTGGGGGTAAGGAACATCATAATATTTTCTTTGAGGCATCATGACTACGCAAGCAAGGTCACACACAAAAACAGATCTGATGAGAAAACAGCGAACGAAAAAGCGCGAATAAAATGACAAATTTTTGTGATGTGAGGGAGATGAAAACAAGAGGCAAATGGCAAATAATGTAATTGCAAGGAGATGAGATTTGTGATTAGGAACCTGGTAGATGTCAATGATGTCTCCCCGGCAACAATGCCAGAAATTCGCACATTGACGGGAGGCTATCTTGATTTGATCCTCCCTGGCAACGGCGCTAGAAATTCCTTTTGATTGCGGCTTGAACTACGTCGGTATTTCCCCAAAGAGGAAGGGATGATGCAGCACATCGACGGTAGGTATTTCCCTCAGTGATGAGACCAAGATTATCGAACCAGTAGGAGAATCATGCAACACTACGTAAACAGTACCTGCACACAAAGAACAAATACTTGCAACCCGACGTGTTAAAGGGGTTGTCAATCCCTTTCGGGTAACGGTGCCAGAAATTGTCGAGTTGACGGAATAAAAATATGATAGATTGGATAAATAGATCGTGAGTAAATGCAAAATAAAATAAAGTGCAGCAAGGTATTTTTGGGTTTTTGGAAATATAGATCTGAAAATAAAAGCGAATAAAAATAGATCTCAAAGGCAAATATAATAAAGAAGAGACCCGGGGGCCGTAGATTTCACTAGTGGCTTCTCTCGAGAAAAATAACATACGGTGGGTAAACAAATTACTGTTGGGCAATTGATAGAACTTCAAATAGTCATGACGATATCCAGGCAATGATCATTATATATGCATCATGTCCAAGATTAGTAGACCGACTCCCGCCTGCATCTACTACTATTACTCCACACATCGACCGCTATCCAGCATGCATCTAGTGTATTAAGTTCATGGAGAAACAGAGTAATGCAATAAAAACAATGACATGATGTAGAAAAGATATATTTATGTAGAAATAGACCCCATCTTATTATCCTTAATAGCAATGATACATATGTGTCGTTTCCCCTTCCGTCACTGGGATCGAGCACCATAAGATCGAACCCATCACAAAGCACCTCTTCCCATGGCAAGAAAAATCGATCTAGTCGGCCTAACTAATCCAAAGATTCGAAAAAGAAATATGAGGCTATAAGTAATAATGCATATAAGAGATCAAAAGACTCAAATACTTTCATGGATAAAAACATAGATCTGATCATAAACTCAAAGTTCATCAGATCCCAACAAGCACACCGCAAAAAGAGTTACATCAAATAGATCTCCAAGAGACCATTGCATTGAGAATCAAAAGAGAGAGAGAGAGGAAGCCATCTAGCTACTAACTACGGACCCGTGGGTCTACAATGAACTACTCACGCATCATCGAAAAGGCACCAATGAGGATGATGAACCCCTCCGTGATGGTGTGTAGATTGGATCTATTGTTTATGGAACTACGGCGGCTGTAATTGATTTTCGTCGACTCCCCTAGGGTTTCTGGAATGTTGGGGTATTTATAGAACAAAGAGGTGGTGCGGGAGGCCACCGAGGTGGGCACAACCCACCTGGGTGCGACTGGGCTCCCAGGCGCGCCCTTGTGGGTTGTGCTCCCCTCGGAGCCCCCCTCTGGTACTTATTTGGCCCAACAGGTGTCTTCTGGTCCAGAAAAAATCTCCAAAAAGTTTCGCTGCATTTGGAATCCGTTTGGTATTGATTTTCTGCGAAGTAAAAACAAGGAAAAAACAGCAACTGGCACTGGGCACTATGCCAATAGGTTAGTCCCAAAAAGTGATATAAAGTTGCTATAAAATGATTATAAAACATCCAAGAATGATAATATAACAGCATGGAACAATAAAATTATAGAAATGTTGGAGACGTATCATTCACCAGCCATTTTTGGCGTAAGCTGTTCAAATATGCTGGCACGGACCTGCGCATGAGCTCAGGCAACCACCCCCAGACAGACGGGCAAACTGAATGGGTGAACCAGTGTGTCGAAACTTACGTTGTTTCGTCCATGCCTGTCCGAGCCATTGGAGCCATTGGATCCCGCTGGCGCAATTCTGGTACAACTCTTCTTACCACTCTAGCATCGGCATGTCCCCATTCAAGGCGATGTTCGGCTATGAACCCAGGCAGTGGGGCATTACATCCGTGTATGAATGTACGGTACCTGCTCTTCATTCTTGGCCGGAGGAACACGCGGTGGTGTAGGACTACCTGCAACAGCATCTGAACTTCTCGCAACACCACATGAAGAACCGAGTTGACAAGCACAGGTCGCCTTGCGTCTTCCAAGTGGGCGACTCAGTGTACCTCAAGCTTCAGCCTTACATCCAGACGCCGGTGGCGCGGCGCGCTAACCACAAGCACTCATTCAGATATTACGGGCCATTCCAAGTCATCGCCAAAGTTAACGACACAACTTACAAGTTGGAGCTGCCGGCACACTCCCAAGTGCATCCGGTCTTCCATGTCTCCCAACTCCGACAATGCTTGCATCCGGGTATGCACTCCTCCCCTGACCTTCCACAAGCTACTGACATTCCAGTCATGCCAGTCACAATACTCCAACACTGATGCCGTCGGAAGAATGGCGCTATGGTCGAACAAGTGCTAGTTCGTTGGTCTGATCAAGTAGCTCTTCCAGACACCCGGGAGGATAATGTGGCCCTACAAGCTCGCGTCCCCGGAGCTGAGGCTTGGGGCCAAGCCTCGTCCCAAGGAGGGATGTCAGTGCCACTCCTACACCAAGCCTAGCTGGCGTCATCGACCAGCAAGGCTCATAGGGCAGCGGCTCACATCACTCGCCTGCTGCCCAATGACCACCACGGGCAAAGAAGCCCAACTCTTGGGTGGTTGGGCTGGAGTGGGCGCGGTGAAGCCCGGCTATGGCAGCCACTACTTGAGGCAACTCGAGGGAGTAGTCGGGCATCGAGTAGACCAACGAAACCCGGCGGCGGCGGCTCTTCTCCTACCTCAGCTCTCTCCCTTCCTCTTTACCAGTTCCTTGTTTCTCTTGTAATGGCTACTCTATAATTGAATCATCCATGTGAAGTGAGTAATTGAGAGACTACATCCAGTTCCCTTACAATCCACCAGGCCATCTCACCTGCTTATGCACACTTACTTTGTTTTTTCTTCTTTTATTTGTTCATTTTCTTATTTCTTTTCTTATTTCTTTTTTTTCATTTTCTTAAATACATTTTTTAAATCATGTTTTTTTAAAATTCAATAAACTCCTTTCAAATTTGATGATATTTTTCAAATTCGATTAACTCTTTTTCAAATTCGATGACTTTTTTTTCAAATTTGATGAACTTTTTTATTCAAAAGCCAATGGTCAACGTTCAGCTGTAAACTGATCAACTGGTAAATAGTCAACCGACCAGGAGGGACGACCATGCGAACCAAAGGAGTGATGCGTCAGTGAGCGACGGACCGGGGACTCAATGAGAATTTATTGGGACGGCCTTGTCACCCGTGTGTGTGACCATTGCCGTCGCTAGCTAGTGCAGCAGGCGCTGACTAGGAGCTCCCTGTGCCCTTAGAGCATCTCTAGTAGACACCTTAAAATGCACGAAACTGTAAAATAACCGCCGATTTACAGTTTTAAACGAAAAAAGCGACCAGAATAGAACCCGTAAATGACTCCGACCTATAAAATTTTATAAGGGGCATGGTAAACATCCCCACCAAACCTGTGAAAATAAGGATTTTTGAGCCAACCCGAGGGTGTCCTCTATATGCGAAAGACCATTGGCAGGAGTCTAACTACCATCAGAAAATTCATGTCTCGCTCCCGGCCACTGCCCTGCTCATCCGGGAAGCCGCCCCACCCATCCAGACCGTCGCCCTTCTGTCTTCGGCCACCGCCCATCCGTCTCTGCCGCCGAACGTCCGTCCTGGCCGCGGCCACCAGAAAATCGAGCAGCTATGGAGGAACTCAATCAGCTACAGAGGAGCTCGCCCCTGGATCGATCCGGCCACGGACGAGCTAGCTAGCTAGTAAGCTCCTGGATCCAGCCGGCCATGGACGAGCTAGCTAGCTCCCGGTTCCATCCGGCCACGGACGATCTAGCTAGCTCCTGGATCCATCCGACAACGGAGGAGCTGGCTCCTGGATCGATTCGGTGAATACGGCGATGATAGCTGACCATGAACATGGGTGACAGGAAGAAGAAGAGGTGGGGAAGAATATAAGCAAATATTCAGTTTTACAGTTTAATTTTGAAAGTGCTAGTTGTCGAATAGAGGAGGGGATGAATAGGCGATTTTTATGAGAGTTTCAAGACATGCAATGTATTCGAAGACAGGCAGTTAAAACAACACCTAAACAAAACACACCGGAAGATAAACTACACTGGCCATGCAATAATGTCAGAGTACAATACAGGGAATGCATGAAGGCAAGTAGCAGCTAGGTAGAGAGGTCAGAATTGGAAGATAGCATGAAGCCAAATATGTAATCAGGATGAATGTCTTCACACAAGGTATTCAACTAGAGCAGGAACGCAATGACTACATGAAGATAAACTGTAAGTAAAGGGGTGAAGTGATATAACCAGTTGCTTGACGAAGACAAGGATTTGGTAGACTAGTTCTAGTTACCGTGAAAATTGTACGTCTAGGTAGGGAGGCTGAGATTGAACTCAAAAGACCACGTCTTCGCCATATTCCCCTTGAGATAAGGTCACTTAGTCCTCGCCCAACCACTCAGGTAAGTCTTCAAGGTAGACTTCCAAACCTTCACAGACTTCGTTCACCGGCGATCCACAATGACTCTTGGATCCTCAGAACACGACGCCTAACTGACTGGAAGATCACAGTCTTCAAGTGTAATAAGTCTTCAGATCACGTGGACAGAAAGACTTTAGTGATGCCAAACACTCTTTGGGATCTGGGTGTTTTGGTTTTGTCCTCGCAAGGATTCTCTCTCAAAGGCTTCGGAGGTGGGTTGCTCTCAAACGACAAAAGCCGTGCACTAACTCTGAGCAGCCACCCATTTTATGGTGGAGGGTGGGTGGCTATTTATAGCCAGGGGAAACCCGACATGATTTGTCCGAAATGAACCTGGGTCATTGGGGAACCGACACGTGTCCAATGGTCGGATTTCAAACACACGCGACAGCTTGACTTGGGATACAAGCAAAGCTGACTTATCCAACTCAGGATAAGTTTTTCTCTCATTGTTTTCATTCGAAGACATAGGATTTGGGTTGAGCATCATGTCAGTTTTCTAACTTTGTTCACTTGGACCCTACTTGACAGTTCGGTGGTTCCTATGACTCAAGAAAGAAGAAAATGAAACTGCGAAAGAAAGTATATCTTCGCACTCCATTGTATTCGATGGGTAAACCGAATCAATAGGGACTTCTACCTGTGTTCTCCTGTGAATCTCACAAACACATTAGTCCCTTAACCATGTTTGTCTTCAATACTCCAAAACCAACTAGGGGTGGCACTAGATGCACTTACAATCTCCCGCTTTTTGGTGATTGATGACAAACTGGATGAAGTTTCCAACAGGGATAAAAATATGTGAAAGTTAAAGAATGTGGTCATTGACTTCATGAAGTTGAAGGGCTCCCCTGAAGATGTGCATATAAGTAATTTTCTTTTGAATGCAAATGCACATTTCAGGTTTTGCTTTGTGGAGATCTCCCTCTATTCATGAAGTCAAAGCGAGAGTGCATAAAGAAATGTATTGAAGATAATGACATGCACAATGACACATGGATGTCTGCAGAATGACTTCATGCGCATAAGATATAGTTTAAACGTTGCACAACCGAAAAACAGCAAATGTAGCAGACGTCCATCAGGACTTAAGTGTTACAACTCAAAAGCCAAATGTTCACGACCGAGAGTTGCAAACTTAACAAAAATAGCACCCGACCCAATAAACCCACTTGAAGACTATCAACCCACATGCTTCTCCCCCTTTTGTCATTGAATGACCAAAAAGGAATGAAGACATAGGGTGTCTAAGCGTTCCCGGAAGGCAGTGGTGAAGATGTTGTAGCCGGGTCGATGGTGGAGTTGGGTGGTGCAGTGGGGCCTGATGCAACATCTTGGTGCAGTGAAGCGATTGTTGGTGAAGTGGCGTCGTCCTTCTCATCAATGACGTGCGCAACAACTGTTGGGGCGGAGGATGAGTAGGATGAATCGTCAATAGACGGGGTAGGATGCCACTTAGCCGATTCCGGGGCTTGGAGTCAAACTTGAAGTGCTCTGTGAAGCCATCTGCAATGAGATCATCTTCAGAACATAGCAGCGTGAGGCTCTTCCAAGCGCGCCAGCAGGCTTCATGTGCAACAAAGGAAGTCTTGGTGGAGAGGTTGCAGATGCGATTGACATCAACGAGAAGACTTTGCACCTGGCATTTCATCCACTCGTGATGCTTATCATGCTTTTGATGAAGGGAAACTAGGAGTTCCCTATCATTCAGTGTACGAGCATGCTTCT
Source organism: Triticum aestivum (assembly GCF_018294505.1). Classification (NCBI taxonomy): domain Eukaryota; kingdom Viridiplantae; phylum Streptophyta; class Magnoliopsida; order Poales; family Poaceae; genus Triticum; species Triticum aestivum. The sequence goes on along the minus strand of NC_057802.1, from coordinate 340,146,648 downwards.
GAGCCCTCCGAGGAACCGTGCTGGTGGTCACATCAGTGTGAGCATGATGAGGAAGACGAAGCTGGCCTGCAAGGGGACCAGGAGCAACAGTATTCAGAACAAGATGGTTTCAAGAGGAGTAGAGAAGCTTTGATAAGCAACATTGTCTTCACGGAGTGGTTCTTTGGCTGGCTCAGGATAAATGGCTTCATGTGACATGTCAACATCAGGCAAGAAGACAATATGAATGCGAGCTGAAGCTTGATAGTTGATGGTGGGGCTAAGGTTAATCAGCCGCATATTCCATGGAGCATAAAACTTCTGGCCAAATAGATCATTGCCTGAAGCCGCCAGCTGTCTGATGAAGAAATCCCGCGTGTTGAAGCGTATGCCATTTGGTATGTAGAAGACCAATGTCTTCATGGTGCCTTCAAGCTTCGCAGAAGATGAGTGCCCTTTGATTGACCATAGAGTATGTCTCACAATGTGATAGATGGTGCAGGGCAAGTACTCAAGGTCATTGATAAAGAAGTGAGTGGGGTCCTTAGGATCAGCAGGCAACACTACAAAAAAAGACACATCCGTGACATTTTGGCCTGAATGAATTTTTTATGTTATGGTTATGACACTTCTATGACAATAATTGTGAAAAAAATACATATCATCATAGATGTGGCGGGCTCCTACTTCTATGACAAAAAATCATGACAGAAAATGGACTTTTCGTCCTGGGCGGGCCAGACACCTGCATGCCATTCTTTGGGCCATCCATGACATAAAAAACCGTGGTAGAAGTGAGGGTGAGGAAATTTTGCAAAGTTCCCGGTTACGGTGGGTGGTCGGGGCCTAGCGATGCAGTGTGGTTTGCACATTTCTCTCGTATGCGCGTGGTGCGAGCCGTGCCGCTATAACTTTACCCGAGCGAGAGGCGTTCACTTTACTAAACTCAAGCGATCGCCTGCTGCTACGTACTGAAGCCGATCAATCGACCCCTTCGCTGCTAATTGAACCCGACGACTCCTTCGCTGCTAAAAGAACCTGATCGATCGCTGCTGCTGCTTACTTAAGCCGGTCGAACCCCCGTGCGAGACGTAGCTAGCCGGTTGGGTTGACTCTGGATGAAAATGCCCGTTGTTGCCGCGCACGCGATATGTAGAACGAGTCGAGACATGGTTGTTGGGGATCGTTGCAGAAATTAAAAAATTTCTACGCATCACCAAGATCAATCTATGGAGCTTACTAGCAACGAGAGGGGAGTGCATCTTCATACCTTTGAAGATCGCGATGCGGAAGCGTTGCAAGAATGCGGTCGGTGGAGTCGTACACGAAGCGATTCAGATCGCGGCCGAATCCGATCTAAGCACCGAACAATGGTGCCTCCGCGTTCAACACACGTGCAGCCCGGTGACGTCTCCCGCACCTTGATCCAACAAGGAGAGAGGGAGAGGTTGGGGAAGACTCCGTCCGGCAGTAGCACGACGGCGTGGTGGTGGTGGAGGAGCGTGGCACTCCAACAGGGCTTCGCCAAGCACTGCGAGAGACGAGGAGGGAGAGGGGTAGGGCAGCGCCAAGAGAGAGGGAGACTCCTGTCTCTGGCAGCCCCAAAACCCCCACTATATATAGGGGAAAGGGAGGGGGGCCCGGCCCCCTAGATCCATCTAGAGGGGGGGCGGCGGCCCCTTAGGGTTTCCAACTAGGGGGGGTGCCCGCCCCCGGGGGGGCAGCGCCCCTAGGGTTTCCAACCCTAGGCGCCTTGGGCCCTTGGGGGGGGCGCACTAGCCCACTAAGGGGCTGGTTCCCACCTAACTACAGCCCATTAGGTCCTTCGGGGCAGGTGGACCCTCCCGGTGGAACCCCGGAACCCCTTTGGTGGTCCCGGTACAATACCGATAAATCCCGAAACCTTTCCGGTGACTGAAACTGGACTTCCCATATATAAATCTTCACCTCCGGACCATTCCGGAACTCCTCGTGATGTCCGGGATCTCATCCAGGACCCCGAACAACATTTGGTAACCACGTACATCTATTCCCTATAACCCTAGTGTCATCGAACCTTAAGTGTGTAGACCCTACGGGTTCGGGAACTATGCAGACATGACCGAGACATCTCTCTGGCCAATAACCAACAGCGGGATCTAGATACCCATGTTGGCTCCCACATGTTCCACGATGATCTCATCGGATGAACCACGATGTTAAGGATTCAATCAATCCCGTATACGATTCCGTTTGTCTACCGATATAGCACTTGCCCGAGATTCGATCGTCGGTATACCGATACCTTGTTCAATCTCGTTACGGCAAGTCTCTTTACTCGTTCCGTAACACATCATCCCGTGACCAACCCCTTAGTCACATTGAGCTCATTACGATGATGTCTTACCGAGTGAGCCCAGAGATACCTCTCCATCATACGGAGTGACAAATCCCAGTCTCGATTCGTGACAACCCAACAGATACTTTCGGGGATACCCGTAGTGTACCTTTATAGCCACCCAGTTACATTGTGACGTTTGGCACACCCAAAGTACCCTTACGGTATCCGGGAGTTGCACAATCTCATGGTCTAAGGAAAAGATACTTGACATTAGAAAAGCTTTAGCAGACGAACTACACGATCTTGTGCTATGCTTAGGATTGGGTCTTGTCCATCACATCATTATCCTAATGATGTGATCCCGTTATCAATGACATCCTATGTCCATGGTTAGGAAACCGTAACCATCTATTGATCAACGAGCTAGTCAACTAGAGGCTCACTAGGGACATGTTGTGGTCTATGTATTCACACATGTATTACGATTTCCGGATAACACAATTATAGCATGAACAATAGACAATTATCATGAACAAGGAAATATAACAATAACCATTTTATTATTGCCTCTAGGGCATATTTCCAACAGTCTCCCACTTGCACTAGAGTCAATAACCTAGTTACATTGTGATGAATCGAACACCCATAGAGTTCTGGTGTTGATCATGCTTTGCATGTGGAAGAGGTTTAGTCAACGGATCTGCGACATTCAGGTCCGTATGCACTTTACAAATATGTATGTCTCCATCTTGAACATTTTCATGAATGGAGTTGAAGGGACGCTTGATATGCCTGGTCTTCTTGTGAATCCTAGGCTCCTTGGCAAGGGCAATAGCTCCAGTGTTGTCACAGAAGAGAGTCATCGGGCCCGACGCATTGGGTATAACTCCTAGGTCAGTAATGAACTCCTTCATCCAGATTGCTTCATGTGCTGCCTCCGAGGCTTCCATGTACTCCGCTTCACATGTAGATCCCGCCACAACGCTTTGCTTGCAATTGCACCAGCTGACTGCCCCACCATTCAAAATATACACGTATCCGGTTTGTGACTTGGAGTCGTCTAGATCTGTGTCGAAACTAGCATCGACGTAACCCTTTACGACGAGCTCTTCGTCACCTCCATAAACGAGAAACATATCCTTAGTCCTTTTCAGGTACTTCAGGATATTCTTGACCGCTGTCCAGTGTTCCATGCCGGGATTACTTTGGTACCTTCCTACCAAACTTATGGCAAGGTTTACATCAGGTCTGGTACACAGCATGGCATACATTATAGACCCTATGGCCGAGGCATAGGGGATGACACTCATCTTTTTTCTATCTTCTGCCGTGGTTGGGCATTGAGCCGCGCTCAATCTCACACCTTGCAATACAGGCAAGAACCCCTTCTTTTACTGATCCATATTGAACTTCTTCAATATCTTGTCAAGGTATGTGCTTTGTGAAAGACCAATGAGGCATCTCGATCTATCTCTATAGATCTTGATGCCTAATATATAAGCAGCTTCTCCAAGGTCCTTCATTGAAAAACACTTATTCAAGTAGGCCTTTATGCTTTCCAAGAGTTCTATATTATTTCCCATCAATAGTATGTCGTCCACATACAATATGAGAAATGCTACAGAGCTCCCACTCACTTTCTTGTAAACACAGGCTTCTCCATAAATCTGCGTAAACCCAAACGCTTTGATCATCTCATCAAAACGAATGTTCCAGCTCCGACATGCTTGCACCAGCCCATAGATCGAGCGTTGGAGCTTGCATACCTTGTCAGCATTCTTAGGATCGACAAAACCTTCCGGCTGCATCATATACAATTCTTCCTTAAGGAAACCATTAAGGAATGCCGTTTTGACGTCCATTTGCCATATCTCATAATCATAGAATGCGGCAATTGCTAACATGATTCGGACAGACTTCAGCTTCGCTACAGGTGAGAAGGTCTCATCGTAGTCAACCCCTTGAACTTGTCGATAACCCTTAGCGACAAGCCGAGCTTTATAGATGGTCACATTGCCATCCGCGTCCGTCTTCTTCTTAAAGATCCATTTATTTTCTATGGCTCACCGATCGTCGGGCAAGTCCATCAAAGTCCATACTTTGTTTTCATACATGGATCCTATCTCGGATTTCATGGCTTCAAGCCATTTGTCGGAATCTGGGCCCACCATCGCTTCTTCATAGTTCAAAGGTTCACCATTGTCTAACAACATGATTTCCAGGACAGGGTTGCCGTACCACTCTGGTGCGGAACGTGTCCTTGTGGACCTACGATGTTCAGTACCAACTTGATCTGAAGTTTCATGATCATCATCATTAACTTCCTCTCTAGTCGGTGCAGGCACCACAGAAACATTTTCTTGAGCTGCGCTACTCTCCGGTTCAAGAGGCAATACTTCATTAAGGTCTACTTTCCTCCCACTTACTTCTTTCGAGAGAAACTCTTTCTCTAGAAAGGATCCATTCTTGGCAACAAAGATCTTGCCTTCGGATCTGAGGTAGAAGGTATACCCAATAGTTTCCTTAGGGTATCCTATGAAGACGCATTTTTCTGACTTGGGTTCGAGCTTTTCAGGTTGAAGTTTCTTGACATAAGCATCGCATCCCCAAACTTTCAGAAACGACAGCTTAGGTTTCTTCCCAAACAATAATTCATACGGTGTCGTCTCAACGGATTTCGATGGAGCCCTATTTAAAGTGAATGCGGCAGTCTCTATAGCATAACCCCAAAATGATAGTGGTAGGTCGGTAAGAGACATCATGGATCGCACCATATCCAATAGAGTGCAATTTCGACGTTCGGACACACCATTACGCTGAGGTGTTCCAGGCGGCATGACTTGTGAAACAATTCCACATTTTCTTAAGTGCGTGCCAAATTCGTGACTCAAATATTCTCCCCCACGATCTGATCTCAACCTCACTCTGAAATTCCTTGAACTTTTCAAAGGTCTCAGACTTGTGTTTCATTAAGTAGACATACCCATATCTACTTAAGTCATCCGTGAGGGTGAGAACATAACCACCGCGAGCCTCAACGCTCATTGGACCGCACGCATCAGTATGTATGATTTCCAATAAGTTGGTTGCTCGCTCCATTGTTCGGGAGAACGGAGTCTTGGTCATTTTGCCCATGAGGCATGGTTCGCACGTGTCAAATGATTCATAATCAAGAGACTCCAAAAGTCCATCTGCATGGAGTTTCATCATTCGTTTGACACCAATGTGACCAGGGCGGCAGTGCCACAAGTATGTGGGACTATCATTATCAACCTTACATCTTTTGGCATTCACACTATGAATATGTGTAACATCACGTTCGAGATTAAATAAGAATAAACCATTGACCAGCGGGGCATGACCATAAAACATGTCTCTCATATAAATAGAACAACCATTATTCTCAGATTTAAATGAGTAGCCATCTCGCATTAAACGAGATCCAGATACAATGTTCATGCTCAAAGCTGGTACTAAATAACAAATATTGAGGTTTAAAACTAATCCCGTAGGTAAATGTAGAGGTAGCGTGCCGACGGCGATCACATCGACCTTGGAACCATTCCCGACGCGCATCGTCACCTCGTCCTTCTCCAGTCTCCGCTTATTCCGCAGCTCCTGTTTTGAGTTACAAATATGAGCAACCGCACCGGTATCAAATACCCAGGAGCTACTACGAGCGCTGGTTAGGTACACATCAATAACATGTATATCACATATACCTTTGGTATTGTCGGCCTTCTTATCCGCTAAGTACTTGGGGCAGTTCCGCTTCCAGTGACCGTTTCCCTTACAATAAAAGCACTCAGTCTCAGGCTTGGGTCCATGCTTTGGCTTCTTCCCGGCAACTGGCTTACCGGGCGCAGCAACTCCCTTGCCGTCCTTCTTGAAGTTTTTCTTACCCTTGCCTTTCTTGAAGTTAGTGGTTTTATTCACCATCAACACTTGATGTTCCTTTTTGATCTCCACCTCCGCTGATTTCAGCATTGAATATACCTCAGGAATGGTCTTTTCCATCCCCTGCATATTGAAGTTCATCACAAAGCTCGTGTAACTAGGTGGGAGCGACTGAAGGATTCTGTCAACGACCGCATCATCCGGGAGATTAACTCCTAGCTGAGATAAGCGGTTGTGCAACCCAGACATTTTGAGTATATGCTCGCTGACAGAACTATTCTCCTCCATCTTACAACTGTAGAACTTCTCGGAGACTTCTTATCTCTCGACCCGGGCATGAGCTTGGAAAACCATTTTCAGCTCTTGGAACATCTCATATGCACCGTGCTGCTCAAAACGCTTTTGGAGCCCTGGTTCTAAGCTGTAAAGCATGTCGCACTGAACCAGGGAGTAATCATCACTACGCGACTGCTAGGCGTTCATAACGTCTTGAGTTGCTGGGAAAACAGGTGCTTCACCTAGCGGTGCATCAAGGACATATGCTTTCTTGGCAGCTATGAGGATAATCCTCAGGTTACGGACCCAGTCCGTGTAGTTGCTACCATCGTCTTTCAGCTTGGTTTTCTCTAAGAACGCGTTGAAGTTGAGGGCAACATTAGCGTGGGCCATTTGATCTACAAGACATATTGCAAAGTTTTAGACTATGTTCATGATAATTAAGTTCATCTAATCAAATTATTTAATGAACTCCCACTCAGATAGACATCCCTTTAGTCATCTAAGTGATACATGATCCGAGTCAACTAGGTCGTGTTCGATCATCACGTGAGACGGACTAGTCATCATCGGTGAACATCTTCATGTTGATCGTATCTTCTATACGACTCATGTTCGACCTTTCGGTCTTCCATGTTCCGAGTGTAGGAAATCGTAGCATAATTTTAAAAAATTTCTACGCTCACCAAGATGCATCTATGGAGTCTACTAGCAACGAGGGGAAAGGAGTGCATCTACATACCCTTGTAGATCTTGAGCGGAAGCGTTCCAATGAACGTGGATGACGGAGTCGTATTCGCCGTGATCCAAATCACCGATGACCGAGTGCCGAACGGACGGCACCTCCGCGTTCAACACACGTACGGTGCAGCGACGTCTCCTCCTTCTTGATCCAGCAAGGGGGAAGGAGAGGTTGATGGAGATCCAGCAGCACGACGGCCTTCTCAATCTCGTTACCGGCAAGTCTCTTTACTCGTACCGCAATGCATGATCCCGTGACTAACGCCTTAGTCACATTGAGCTCATTATGATGATGCATTACCGAGTGGGCCCAGAGATACCTCTCCGTCACACGGAGTGACAAATCCCAGTCTCGATCCGTGCCAACCCAACAGACACTTTCGGAGATACCCGTAGTGCACCTTTATAGTCACCCAGTTACGTTGTGACGTTTGGCACACCCAAAGCACTCCTACGGTATCCGGGAGTTGCACGATCTCATGGTCTAAGGAAAAGATACTCGACATTGGAAAAGCTCTAGCAAACGAAACTACACGATCTTTTATGCTATGCTTAGGATTGGGTCTTGTCCATCACATCATTCTCCTAATGATGTGATCTCGTTATCAATGACATCCAATGACCATAGTCAGGAAACCATGACTATCTGTTGATCAACGAGCTAGTCAACTAGAGGCTTACTAGGGACAGGTTGTGGTCTATGTATTCACACATGTATTACGATTTCCGGATAATACAATTATAGCATGAATAATAGACAATTACCATGAACAAAGAAATATAATAATAACCATTTATTATTGCCTCTAGGGCATATTTCCAACAGTCTCCCACTTGCACTAGAGTCAATAATCTAGTTCACATCACCATGTGATTAACACTCACTGGTCACATCACCATGTGACCAACATCTAAAGAGTTTACTAGAGTCAACAATCTAGTCACATCACTATGTGATTATCACTCAATGTGTTCTGGTTTGGTCATGTTATGCTTGTGAGAGAGGTTATTAGTCAACGGGTCTGAACCTTTCAGAACCGTGTGCTTTACGAATATCTATGTCATCTTTGTGGATGCTACCACGCGCTATTTGGAGCCATTTCAAATAATTGCTCTACTATACGAATCCGGTTTACTACTCAGTGTCATCCGGATTAGTGTCAAAGTTCGCATCGACGTAACCCTTTACGACGAACTCCTTTCCACCTCCATAATTGAGAAAATTCCTTAATCCACTAGGTACTAAGGATAAGTTCGACCGCTGTCATGAGATCCTTTCCCGGATCACCATTGTACCCTCTTGACCAACTCATGCCAAGGCACACTACATGTGCGGTACACAGCATAGCATACTATAGAGCCTACGTCTAATGCATAGGGGACGACCTTCGTCCTTTCTCTATCTTCTGCTGTGGTCAGGTCTTGAGTCTCACTCAATACTCACACCTTGTAACACAGCCAAGAACTCCTTCTTTGCTGATCTATTTTGAACTCTTTCAAAATCATGTAAAGGTGTGCTGTCTTTTGAAAGTATCATCAGGCGTCTTGATCTATCTCTATGGATCTTGATGCCCAATATGTAAGCAGCTTTATCCAGGTCTTCCTTTGAAAAACTCCTTTCAAACAACCCTTTATGCTTTCCAGAAATTTTACATCATTTCGGATCAACAATATGTCATTCACATATACTTATCAGAAATGTTGTAGCGCTCCCACTCACTTTATTGTAAATACAAGCTTATAACAAACTTTGTATAAACCCAAAAACTTTGATCACTCCATCAAAGCGTATATTCTGACTCCGAGATGCTTGCTCTAATCCATGGAAGGATTGCTGGAGCTAGCATACCTTTTAGCATCCTTAGGATCGACAAAACCTTTCTGATTGTATCACATACAACCTTTCCTTACGAAAACTGGTAAGGAAACTTGTTTTGACATCCATCTGCCAAATTTCATAAATGCAGCTAATGCTAACATGATTCCGACGGACCTAAGCATCGCTACGGATGAGAAAAACTCATCGTAGTCAACTCCTTGAACTTGTGAAAATACACTTTGCCACAAGTCGAGCTTCATAGACGGTAACATTACCGTCCATGTCCGTCTTCTTCTTAAAGATCCATTTATCTCAATGGCTTGCCGATCATCGGGCAAGTTCACCAAAGTCCATGCTTTGTTCTGATACATGGATTCTATCTCGGATTTCATGGCCTCGAGCCATTCGTCGAAATATGGGCCCACCATCGCTTCTCCATAGCTCGTAGGTTCATTGTTGTCTAGCAACATGACTTCCAAGACAGGATCACGCATTACTCTGAAGTAGTGCGCATCCTCGTCGTCCTACGCGGTTTGGTAGTGACTTGATCCGAAGTTTCATGATCACTATCATAAGCTTCCACTTCAATTGGTGTAGGTGCTACAGGAACAACTTCCTGTGCCCTGCTACACACTAGTTGAAGCGACGGTTCAATAACCTTATCAAGTCTCCACCATCCTCCCACTCAATTCTTTCGAGAGAAACTTTTCCTCGAGAAAGGACTCGTTTCGAAGCAATTACTTTTGCTTCCAGATCTGAAATAGGAGGTATACCCAACTGTTTTGGGTATTCCATGAAGATGTATTTATCCGCTTTGGGTTCGAGCTTATCAGCCTGAAACTTTTTCACATAAGCATCGCAGCCCCAAACTTTTAAGAAACGACAACTTAGGTTTCTATAAACGGTGTCGTCTCAACGGAATTGCGTGGTGCCCCTTTTAAAGTGAATGCGGTTGTCTCTAATGCCTAACCCATAAACGATAGTGGTAATTTGATAAGAAACATCATGGTATGCACCATATCCAATAGGGTGCAGTTATGATGTTCGGACACACCATCACACTATGGTGTTCCAGGCGGTATTAATTGTGAAACACTTTCCACAATGTCTCAATTGTGTGCCAAACTCGTATCTCAGATACTCATCTCTATGATCATATCACAGACATTTTATCCTCTTGTCACGACGATCTTCAACTTCACTCTGAAATTACTTGAACCTTTCAATAATTCAGACTAGTGTTTCATCAAGTAAATACACTCAGCATCTACTCAAATCATCTGTGAAGCAAGAACATAACGATATCCACTGCCTGCCTCAGCACTCATTGGACTGCGTACATCAAAATGTATTACTTCCAATAAGTTGCTCTCTTGTTCCATCTCACTGAAAACGAGGACTTTCAGTCATTTTGCCCATGTGGTATGATTTGCATGTCTCAAGTGATTCATAATCAAGTGAGTCCAAACGATCCATCTGTATGGAGTTTCTTCATGCATATATACCAATAGACATGGTTCGCATGTCTCAATCTTTTCAAAAACGATTGAGTCCAAAGATCCACCTACATGGAGCTTCTTCATGCGTTCTACACCAATATGACTCAAGTGGCAGTGCCACAAGTATGTGGTACTATCATTACTATCTTATATCTTTTGGCATGAACATGTGTATCACTACGATCGAGATTCATTTTAGGTGCAAGACCATTGAAGGTATTATTCAAATAAACAGAGTAACCATTATTCTCCTTAAATGAATAACCGTTTTGCGGTAAACATAATCCAATCATGTTCAACGCAAACACCAAATCTCGATGGTAGAGGGAGCATGCGATGCTTGATCACATCAAGCTTGGAAACACTTCCAACACATATCGTCATCTCACCTTTAGCTAGTCTCCATTTATTCCGCAGCTTTTATTTCGAGTTACTAACACTTAGCAACCGAACCAGTATCTAATACCCTCGTGCTTCTAGGAGTACTAGTAAAGTACACATTCATATAACGTATATCCAATATACTTCTGTCGACCATGCCTGCCTTCTCATCTACCAAGTATCTAGGGTAGTACTGCTTCAGTGACCGTTCCTCTCATTACAGAAGCACTTAGTCTCGGGTTTGGGTTCAACCTTGGGATTCTTCACTAGAGCAGCAAATGACTTGCTGTTTCATGAAGTATCCCTTTTGCCCTTGCCCTTCTTAAACTAGTGGTTTTACGAACCATCAACAATTGATGCTCCTTCTTGATTTCTACTCTCGCGGTGTCAAACATCGCGAATAGCTCAAGGATCATCATAATTATCCTTGATGTGTTATAGTTCATCACGAAGCTCTACTAGCTTGGTGGCAGTGACTATGGAGAACTATCACTATCTCATCTGGGAGATTAACTCCCACTCGATTCAAGCGATTGTGGCACTCAGACAATCTGAGCACACGCTCAATGATTGAGCTTTTCTCCCTTAGTTTGCAGGCTTAAGAAACTAGTCAGAGGTCTCATACCTCTTGACGTGGGCACTAGTTTGAGATCCCAATTTCAGTCTTCGGAACATCTCACATGTTCTGCGATGTTTCAAAAACGTCTTTGGTGCCACAATTCTAAACCGTACTGAACTATCACGTAGTTATCAAAACGTGTATGCCAGATGTTTCGTAACATCTACAGACGACGCTGAGGTTCAGCACACCGAGCGGTGCATTAAGGACATAAGCCTTCTGTGCAGCAATGAGGACAATCCTCAGTTTACGGACCCAGTCCGCATAATTGCTACTGCCAACTTTCAACTAAATTTTCTCTAGGAACATATCTTAACCAGTAGAACTAAAGCGCAAGCTATGACATAATTTGCAAATACCTTTTTGACTATGTTCATGATAATGAAGTTCATCTGATTATGAACTCCCACTCAGATAGACATCCCTCTAGTCATCTAAGTGAAACATGATCCGAGTTTAACTAGGCCGTGTCCGATCATCACGTGAGACGGACTAGTCAAGATCGGTGAACATCTCCATGTTGATCGTATCTTCTATACGACTCATGCTCGACCTTTCGGTCCTCCGTGTTCCGAGGCCATGTCTGTACATGCTAGGCTCGTCAAGTCAACCTAAGTGTATTGCGTGTGTTCCGAGGCCATGTCTGTACATGCTAGGCTCGTCAATACCCGTTGTATTCGAACGTTAGAATCTATCACACCCGATCATCACGTGGTGCTTCGAAACAACGAACCTTCGCAACGGTGCACAGTTAGGGTGAACACTTTCTTGAAATTATTATAAGGGATCATCTTACTTACTACCGTCGTTCTAAGCAAATAAGATGCAAAAACATGATAAACATCACATGCAATCAAATAGTGACATGATATGGCCAATATCATCATGCTCCTTTGATCTCCATCTTCGGGGCACCATGATCATCTTTGTCACCGGCATGACACCATGATCTCCATCATCATGATCTCCATCATTGTGTCTTCATGAAGTCGTCACGCCAATGATTACTTCTACTTCTATGGCTAACGCGTTTAGCAACAAAGTAAAGTAATTTACATGGCGTTATTCAATGACACGCAGGTCATGCAAAATAATAAAGACAACTCCTATGGCTCCTGCCGGTTGTCACTCTCATCGACATGCAAGTCGTGATTCCTATTACAAGAATATGATCAATCTCATACATCACATATATCATTCATCACATCTTCTGGCCATATCACATCACATAGCACTTGCTGCAAAAACAAGTTAGACGTCCTCTAATTGTTGTTGCAAGTTTTTACGTGGTTTGTAGGTTTCTAGCAAGAACGTTTTCTTACCTACGTATGACCACAACGTGATTTGCCAATTTCTATTTACCCTTCATAAGGACCCTTTTCATCGAATCCGTTCCGACTAAAGTAGGAGAGACAGACACCCGCTAGCCACCTTATGCATCTAGTGCATGTCAGTCGGTGGAACCTGTCTCACGTAAGCGTACGTGTAAGGTCGGTCCGGGTTGCTTCATCCTACAATGCCGCCGAAACAAGAAACGACTAGTAGCTGCAGGAAGAATTGGCAAACTCAACGCCCACAAATGCTTTGTGTTCTACTCGTGCATAGTAACTACGCATAGACCTGGCTCATGATGCCACTGTAGGAAATCGTAGCATAATTTTAAAAAATTCTACGCTCACCAAGATGCATCTATGGAGTCTACTAGCAACGAGGGGAAAGGAGTGCATCTACATACCCTTGTAGATCGCGAGCGGAAGCGTTCCAATGAACGTGGATGACGGAGTCGTATTCGCCGTGATCCAAATCACCGATGACCGAGTGCCGAACGGACGACACCTCCGCGTTCAACACACGTACGGTGCAGCGACATCTCCTCCTTCTTGATCCAGCAAGGGGGAAGGAGAGGTTGATGGAGATCCAGCAGCACGACGGCGTGGTGGTGGATGTAGCGGGTCTCCGGCAGGGCTTCGCAAGCTTCTGCGAGAGAGAGAGAGAGAGGTGTTGCAGGGGAGGAGGGAGGCGCCCAAGGCTGTGTGTTGCTTCCCTCCCTCCCCCCCTTTATATAGGCCCCCTGGGGGGGCGCCGGCCCTGGAGATCAGATCCAAAGGGGGGGCGGCGGCCAAGTGGGGGGAAGGGGTGCCTTCCCCCCAAGGCAAGGGGGAAGCTCCCCCCTAGGGTTCCCAACCCTAGGCGCATGGGGGAGGCCCAAGGGGGGCGCCCCAGTCCACTAAGGGCTGGTTCCCTTCCACTTTCAGCCCACGGGGCCCTCCGGGATAGGTGGCCCCACCCGGTGGACCCCCGGGACCCTTCCGGTGGTCCCGGTACAATACCGGTAACCCCCAAAACTTTCCCGGTGGCCGAAACTTGACTTCCTATATATAATTCTTCACCTCTGGACCATTCCGGAACCTCTCGTGACGTCTGGGATCTCATCCGGGACTCCGAACAACTTTCGGGTTTCCGCATACATATATCTCTACAACCCTAGCGTCACCGGACCTTTAGTGTGTAGACCCTACGGGTTCGGGAGACATGCAGACATGACCGAGACGCCTCTCCGGTCAATAACCAACAGCGGGATCTGGATACCCATGTTGGCTCCCACATGTTCCATGATGATCTCATCGGATGAACCACGGTGTCGAGGATTCAATCAATCCGTATGCAATTCCCTTTGTCAATCGGTATGTTACTTGCCCGAGATTCGATCGTCGGTATCCCAATACCTTGTTCAATCTCGTTACCGGCAAGTCTCTTTACTCATACCGCAATGCATGATCCCGTGACTAACGCCTTAGTCACATTGAGCTCATTATGATGATGCATTACCGAGTGGGCCCAGAGATACCTCTCCGTCACACGGAGTGACAAATCCCAGTCTCGATCCGTGCCAACCCAACAGACACTTTCGGAGATACCCGTAGTGCACCTTTATAGTCACCCAGTTACGTTGTGACGTTTGGCACACCCAAAGCACTCCTACGGTATCCGGGAGTTGCACGATCTCATGGTCTAAGGAAAAGATACTCGACATTGGAAAAGCTCTAGCAAACGAAACTACACGATCTTTTATGCTATGCTTAGGATTGGGTCTTGTCCATCACATCATTCTCCTAATGATGTGATCCCGTTATCAAACGACATCCAATGTCCATGGTCAGGAAACCGTAACCATCTATTGATCAACGAGCTAGTCAACTAGAGGCTTACTAGGGACATGGTGTTGTCTATGTATCCACACATGTATCTGAGTTTCCTATCAATACAATTCTAGCATGATAATAAACGATTATCATGAATAAGGAAATATAATAATAACCAATTTATTATTGCCTCTAGGGCATATTTCCAACACCGAGGCCATGTCTGTACATGCAATGCTCGTCAAGTCAACCTAAGTGTATTGCGTGTGTAAATCTGGCTTACACCCGTTGTATGCGAACGTTAGAACCTATCACACCCTATCATCACGTGGTGCTTCGTAACAACGGACCTTAGCAACAGTGCACAGTTAGGGGGAACACAATTCTTGATATTTTAATGAGGGATCATCTTATTTATGCTACCGTCGTTCTAAGCAAATAAGATGTAAAAACATGATAAACATCACATGCAATCAAATAGTGACATGATATGGCCAATATCATTGTGCTCCTTTTGATCTCCATCTTTGGGGCGCCATGATCATCATCGTCACCGGCATGACACCATGATCTCCATCATCATAATCTCCATCATCATGTCTTCATGAAGTTGTCTCGTCAACTATTACTTCTACTACTATGGCTAACGGTTTAGCAATAAAGTAAAGTAATTACATGACGTTTATGTTGACACACATGTCATAGATAAATTAAGACAACTCCTATGGCTCCTGCCGGTTGTCATACTCATCGACATGCAAGTCGTGATTCCTATTACAAGAACATGATCAATCTCATACATCACATATATCATTCATCACATCCTTTTGGCCATATCACATCACACGACATATGCTGCAAAAACAAGTTAGACGTCCTCTAATTGTTGTTGCAAATTTTTACGTGGCTGCTATAGGTTTCTTAGCAAGAACGTTTCTTACCTATGCCAAAACCACAACGTGATATGCCAATTTCTATTTACCCTTCATAAGGACCCTTTTTATCAAATCCGATCCGACTAAAGTGGGAGAGACACACACCCGCTAGCCACCTTATGCAACTAGTGCATGTCAGTCGGTGGAACCTGTCTCACGTAAGCGTACGTCTAAGGTCGGTCCGGGCCGCTTCATCCCACGATGCCGCCGAATCAAGATAAGACTAGTAACGACAAGTAAATTGACAAAATCGACGCCCACAACAACTTGAGTTCTACTCGTGCATAGAAACTACGCATAGACCTAGCTCATGATGCCACTGTTGGGGATCGTTGCAGAAATTAAAAAATTTCTACGCATCACCAAGATCAATCTATGGAGCTTACTAGCAACAAGAGGGGAGTGCATCTTAATACCTTTGAAGATCACGATGCGGAAGCGTTGCAAGAACGCGGTTGGTGGAGTCGTACACGAAGCGATTCAGATCGCGGCCGAATCCGATCTAAGCACCGAACAATGGTGCCTCCGCGTTCAACACACGTGCAGCCCGGTGACGTCTCCCGCGCCTTGATCTAGAAAGGAGAGAGGGAGAGGTTGGGGAAGACTCCGTCCAGCAGCAGAACAACGGCATGGTGGTGGTGGAGGAGCGTGGCACTCCAGCAGGGCTTCGCCAAGCACTGCGAGAGACGAGGAGGGAGAGGGGTAGGGCTGCGCCAAGAGAGAGGGAGACTCATGTCTCTGGCAGCCCCAAAACCCCACTATATAGAGGGGAAGGGGAGGGGGGCCGGCCCCCTAGATCCATCTAGAGGGGGGGCGGTCCCTGGGGCGGCAGCCCCTCGGGGGGGGGGGCAGCGGCCCCCTTAGGGTTTCCAACTAGGGGGGTGCCCGCCCCCGGGAGGGGGGCAGCGGCCCCCTAGGGTTTCCAACCCTAGGCGCCTTGGGACCTTGGGGGGCGCACCAGCCCACTAAGGGGCTGGTTCCCACCTAACCACAGCCCATTAGGTCCTTCGGGGCAGGTGGACCCTCCGGTGGACCCCCGGAACCCCTTCGGTGGTCCCGGTACAATACCGATAAATCCCGAAACCTTTCCGGTGAGTGAAACTGGACTTCCCATATATAAATCTTCACCTTCGAACCATTCCAGAACTCCTCATGACGTCCGGGATCTCATCCGGGACTCCGAACAACATTCGGTAACCACGTACATCTATTCCCTATAACCCTAGCGTCATCGAACCTTAAGTGTGTAGACCCTACGGGTTCGGGAACTATGCAGACATGACCGAGACATCTCTTCGGCCAATAACCAACAGCGGGATCTGGATACCCATGTTGGCTCCCACATGTTCCACGATGATCTCATCGGATGAACCACGATGTCAAGGATTCAATCAATCCCGTATACGATTCCCTTTGTCTACCGATATAGCACTTGCCCGATATTCGATCGTCGGTATACCGATACCTTGTTCAATCTCGTTACGGCAAGTCTCTTTACTCGTTCCGTAACACATCATCCCGTGACCAACCCCTTAGTCACATTGAGCTCATTACGATGATGTCTTACCGAGTGGGCCCAGAGATACCTCTCCGTCATACGGAGTGACAAATCCTAGTCTCGATTCGTGCCAACCCAACAGATACTTTCGGGGATACCCGCAGTGTACCTTTATAGCCACCCAGTTACGTTATGACGTTTGGCACACCCAAAGTACCCTTACGGTATCCGGGAGTTGCACAATCTCATGGTCTAAGGAAAAGATACTTGACATTAGAAAAGCTTTAGCAGACGAACTACACGATCTTGTGCTATGCTTAGGATTGGGTCTTGTCCATCACATCATTATCCTAATGATGTGATCCCGTTATCAATGACATCCTATGTCCATGGTTAGAAAACCGTAACTATCTATTGATCAACGAGCTAGTCAACTAGAGGCTCACTAGGGACATGTTGTGGTCTATGTATTCACACATGTATTACGATTTTCGGATAACACAATTATAGCATGAACAATAGACAATTATAATGAACAAGGAAATAT
This sequence comes from Triticum aestivum, assembly GCF_018294505.1. Classification (NCBI taxonomy): domain Eukaryota; kingdom Viridiplantae; phylum Streptophyta; class Magnoliopsida; order Poales; family Poaceae; genus Triticum; species Triticum aestivum. The sequence continues at coordinate 340,128,994 of NC_057802.1, read as the reverse complement.
AATAATAACCATTTTATTGTTGCCTCTAGGGCATATTTCCAACAATGGTGAGTCGAGCCGGTTGGGTTGGCTGTGGACGAATAGTTCCCGGTGGGGGTTGGATGAATAGGACCCCGGCCGTGTGTAGGCGGTTGCCGCTGGATGAAAAGGACCCCATGGTAGTACGCGGTTGCCGCTGGATGAACAGGACCCCGAGGAGGCCGCCTCACACCCCAGCCGGTTGGGGGTGGATGAACAGGACCTCGTGGAGGCTGGTTGAACTATAGACGGTGGAGGCTGACTGAACAGTAGCCCGTGGATGAATAGTGGCTGGTGGAGGCTAGAGACGGTGGATGAACAATAGCAGGTGGAGGCTGCAGGAAGTCGATGGTGGATGAACAGTAGCCCATGGAGCCCCGTTTTGCGGTACGCCACACCCCTCCCGATGAACAGGACCCCGTTTAGACCATAGGAGGTCGAAGAGAAGTCCGCTTCCTCTGTTTTGTGGTACGCCAGACCCCTCCCGATCAACAGGACCCCATTTCGACCGTAGGAGCTCAAACAGAAGTTCGTTTCCTCCGTTTTGTAGTACGCCAGACCCTTCCCAATGAACATGATCCCGTTTCGACCGTAGGCGGTCGAATAGAAGGCCGTTTCCTCCGTATTGTGGTCGGCCAGACCCCGTTTTGGCTGTTCCGTCCTAGCCGGTTGGCTCCCGTTGATCAGGACGCATTCCAACTCAGCCGGTTGGCTGCCGATGAACAAGGCGTCGTCGCTGTACGCATTCGAGACCATGACCGTATGTACGTACGTGTCCGCCTTTTTTGCAGCGTGGTTGTCGTATGTGTACGAAATTTAGATGGGACTGCCTGAACTACTACCGCTCCTTACTCGGCCACGATTCATCACGACAGACAGACCGATCGACCGGTATGTACGTACACGTCTGCGACGACACAACCAACAGTACATACGCTTCGACCTGGCGGGTCCCAGCTATCAGGGAGGATAAGAACACACTTCCTTGCGTGTGAAGATAAAGCTAGTGGGTCCCAGCTGTCAGGGGGAGGAATCATTTTTTTCGCGTAATAAGAAGGCACATCCTTCCGTGTGAAGATGTAGCTGGTTGGTCCAGCTGTCAGCCTCACCATGTAGAGTCCTCTTCCGATGGCTGTCGTTCATTGACCATGTTGATGACGCCGCGCCCAGAGCACCAACACGGTGGATGACGGTGAGGCCTAGGAAGGGAACGAACCAGAGCTGGGGAAGACACGGCAGTGGTTTCCCACTCGGAAGGGAGTACGAGGGTTGACTGGTTTGCCTCCGGTGTGAGGCTTGCATCACCAGAAAATAACAAAGGGTGTGGGTGAGTAAAGGGAAGGCCCAGCCAGGTGGGGCGGTGATGCCTGCGCGGCAGCACAATCGGCCATTAGAGGCAAGAGCAGGCGGTGCGGTCGGAGCTGGTTTGGGCGGCTGGAACAAGGAGATCAGAGGTTGGAGAAGCAGCACGACGGTTGGATTAACATTCAACGGTCACTTCTGCTAGAATCGCTTGTTGACTAAGGTGACAAAGCAATGCATACACGTGAACTTAGTAGGCCCACAAGTAAGCCTCCAAATCGGGTGGGTCCGAACTAGCAGCGGGAGGAATCATTTTTCTTGCGCATAATAAGGCGTTACTTTCTTGCGTGTGAAGATGTAGCTGGTGGGTCTCAGCTGTCAGGGGGAGGAAACTTTTTTTTCACTTTAATAAGGCGGCACTTGCTTGCGTGCCGAGCAGGATTTCTGCAGCTCTTGATCGCAAACAGTTTTTTAGATAGAACACCCGTATGCAAAGTGAGAGCTATGGTCTTCCCCCTTAAGTCGAGGGAAAATTCACATCACATGATTTGTGCATCCCTTCAACGCAAACTGTTGCTTTGGATGACCCGTGTGCAACCACGTACAAACAATTTGGTAAGATTTGCATCTGTCATATTGGGTATGTTGCCATTTGTCAAACTGGAAATATTGACATTTGTTGATCTAGTAACATTGCCATTTTTCAATCCTTGTAACACTGCGATTTGTCAAAATATGCAGCTAAAAATCACTAGCACTATCTAATATTTGCAACTAAAATTCAGTAATTAATTAAGCATAGATTTCATTCAAAGATTAAGCACTCGTTCTTAATTTATACAAACAGTTCAACTCGACAGCTGAACCGACCAAACTTTTCCCCAATTGTTGCGAACCACGTACTGAAATAGCTAGTTCAACTATATATACTAGCTAATTTTAAGTACATTGTACAGTTCTGCCACACATCTATAGTCAGACGAACTAAACAAAATAGCCCCTAAATACTACTACTACGGAGGGGCTTTGTGCAAAGCCGTGATGCCTTATTTGCGAGAGATTTGTTTATTTTGTTTGACTGTAATAGACCGTCGAGATTGTGACATTGTAACAGATTTACTGTTATTTGATAAATTACTTTTGTTCTGTTTTGTTTCAAATAGTGATTAAAAAAGTGTGAAAATTGGAAACCTGACCAGTGGGATCCACTTATCAAAATAATATGAGAAATGTTGAAATGTTTGATGCGTGGGACTGGGGTATGTGAGTATGAAATGTGGGGCTTGGCTGACAAGTGGGACCAGCTCCAATATATAATGGCCGAAACTAGAAAATCAATGGACTAAAAAAGCAATGGCCCAACAATGAAAAAGGCTGCAATGTTGGGCTTGGCCCATGAAGTCGACCAGAATTAACAAGGAAAAAAATAAATAAAAGGCTGAATTGTTGGGCTCGGCCCATGTAAAATACCTAATCAGACCGGGCTGAATCTTATCAACGACCTTTGCAATTGGTCGCAATTTTGCCACGTCAGATTGCCACGTCGGATCCAACGTGGCCTGGGCAGAGAGGTAGCGACCAAAACAGAAGGTCATAGAATCAACGACCTTTTGTTTTGGTCGTGGAATTCCACGACCTTCTCACAAAGAAGGTTGTTAATTTCAGTTTACGACTGCCAGCTTTTGACCATCTGTTTTTGGTCAAAAAAGGTCGCAAATGAAAATCAATGACCTTTCAGTGACCAATAGTGAGGGTCGCAAGTTGACATATTTCTTGTAGTGGCAGAGGAGGAGGAGCCTACCGACGAGCTGGACAAATGCAATACGGTGCCTACCGCTGCTGCACGTTCAGCGATGCTCGCCAGCTCGAACGCCCACTGCCGCTCCAGACGATCCCTCCTGAAGCGGCCGGACTGCTCGTAGATCTCCTGATTCCTCGCCTCTGCGTCAGCGTGTGCTGCGGCCACAGCTGCGGTAAGGCTCTTTGCGTGCTCAACGTGGCACTCCTCCTCCTCCCACTGGAACTCGATGTAGCGCGCAAGGTCAATGACGCATGTGCGGGCCTCCACCTCCGCCTCCCTCCTTCGGGCGGCGGTGGCGGAGCGGGTGATGATCCCGGCGGCCGCGGCGGCCGACGATGGGGTGGCGGCCACGACGGCCATCTCCCGCCTTCGGGCCGTGGTGGCGGAGCGGGTGATGGCCGACAGTGGGGTGGCAGCCACGACCACTACCTCCCGCCTTCAGGCCGCGGTGGCGGAGCGGGCGATGGCTCTGGTTTTCAACGGTGGTGTGGCGGCAACAGCGGGCAACAGCTGCCAACGGGAAGTGGCGGCGGAGCGTGTGGTGGGTCAACTTAACAAGATGTGTGTGATATGCGGCATTTGCGATGAGCCAAAAGAACACAAACGATTCGTGTAAACAAGATGTGTGTGATACGCAGCAAACAGCCCACTCGGATGAACTGTTTGCGATGAGAAATTATAACACAAACGGTTACTATAGTTAGTTCTGTGCAATCCTGTTCGTACAAGTTTTTTTGAAAAATGCAAACTAGTTGCTTGCGGTGGCTAGGAGTATCGCACATGATGCGTCTGCGAGTACTCGTGTGCGATGATTAGTAAGTTACACATATGTTTCCTTATGTTAACACGTGTGTGATAAATAACACGTGGCACCGCATACAGTATTCGGGTTGTGTGTGTGCTCCACTTAGTCTTCCCGCGCTCCAGCGAATGCTTCCCGCGCTCCACATGGGTGAATTGTAAAATCCACGCCTCTTCCCTCATCGGTTTCCTGCCACCAGCTAATGGCTTGCTGCATATAACCTAGGCGGCAACACGCACCATCTTGACATGATACGTCTCCTACGTATCTATAATTTTGATTGTTCCACGCTACTATATTATCTATCTTGGATATTTTATATGCATTTATATGCTATTTTATATGATTTTTGGGACTAGCGTGTTAACCTAGAGCCCAGTGCCAGTTTCTGCTTTTTTCCTTGTTTTTGAGTTTCGCAGAAAAGGAATATCAAACGGAGTCCAATTGACCTGAAAATTTATGATTATTTTTGGAAAATATAAAAAATACTGGAATGAAAAGATATCGGAAAAGAGCCCCGAGGCCACCACAAGGGTGGAGGGCGCCCCCACCCCCTAGGGTGTGCCCTCCGTCCTTGGCATCGCCTCGTGGGCCCCCTTGACTTCTTCCCAACGCCAACACCTCCTATAAATCCCAAAACCTCCAAAAATAAACCTAGATCGGGAGTTCCGCCGCCGCAAGCCTCTGTAGCCACCAAAAACCAATTGGGACCCTATTCCAGCACCCTGCCGGAGGGGGAAACCATCACCGGTGGCCATCTTCATCATCCCGGCGGTCTCCATGACGAGGAGGGATTAGTTCACCCTCGGGGCTGATGGTATGTACCAGTAGCTATGTGTTTGATCTCTCTCTCTCTCTCTCTCTCTCTCTCTCTCTCGTGTTCTTGATATGGCACGATCTTGATGTATCGCGAGCTTTCACATTATTGTTGGATCTTATGATGTTTCTCCCCCACTACCTTCTTGTAATGGATTGAGTTTTCCCTTTGAAGTATCTTATCGGATTGAGTCTTGAAGGATTTGAGAACACTTGATGTATGTCTTGTATGTGCTTATCTGTGGTGACAATGGGATATTCACGTGATCTACTTGATGTATGTTTTGGTGATCAACTTGCGGGTTTTGTGACCTTGTGAACTTATGCATAGGGGTTGGCACACGTTTTCGTCTTGACTCTCTGGTAGAAACTTTGGGGCACTCTTTGAAGTTCTTTGTGTTGGTTTGAATAGATGAATCTGAGATTGTGTGATGCATATCGTATAATCAAACCTGCGGATCCTTGTGGTGACATTGGAGTATCTAGGTGACATTAGGGTTTTGGTTGATGTGTGTCTTAAGGTGTTATTTTAGTACAAACTCTAGGGCTGTTTGTGACACTTATAGGAATAGCCCAATAGATCGATCAGAAAGAATAACTTTAAGGTGGTTTCGTACCCTATAATAATCTCTTCATTTATTCTCCACGATTAGTGACTTCGAAGTGACTTTTGTTGCATGTTGAGGGATTGTTATATGATCCAATTATGTTATCATTGTTGAAAGAACTTGCACTAGTGAAAGTATGAACCTAGGCCTTGTTTCTAAGCATTGCAATACCATTTTTGCTCACTTTTGTACTAGTTACCTTGCTGTTTTTATATTTTCAGATTACAAAAACCTACATCAACCATGCATATTATGCTTGCATCACCATCTCTTTGCCGAACTAGTGCACCTATACAATTTTACCATTGTATTGGGTGTGTTGGGGACACAAGAAACTCTTTATTATTTGGTTGCAGGGTTGTTTGAGAGATACCATCTTCATCCTACGCCTCCCATGGATTGATAAACCTTAGGTCATCCACTCGAGGGAAATTTGCTACTGTCCTACAAAACTCTGCGCTTGGAGGCCCAACACGAGTCCACAAGAATAAGGTTGTGCAGTAGACATCAAGCTCTTTTCTGGTGCCGTTGCCGGGGAGGTTAGTGCATGAAGGTATATCTTTAAATCTTGCAATCGAATCTTTTAGTTTCTAGTTTTATCACTAGTTTAGTTTATAAAATAAATCTACCAAACATGGAATTGAGGTTGCCTCATATGCTTCATCTTTTTAATGTCTTTTGTGAAAATAAGGATTCCGATAATTGTGCCAAAGTGTTAGCAGAAGAATGCATTAAAATGTTGGCATAAAATCTTTGTATGATGAGCATGATTGCAATGTTGTTAGTATGAATTCCTTGAATACCCATGATGCTAATGATATGCAAAGCCACAAGCTTGGGGATGCCATATTTGATGAAGATGATATTTTTTTGTCCCCCAAGTTTTCATGAGCAAATTTATTATGATGATAGCATGCCTCCTATTTATGATGATTATATTGATGAAAGTGGGTTTGGAAGAGTGTCAAATTTAGGAAGTAATGATCCCACTATCTTGGAGGGTGTTGAATCTTGTAATATTTATGAAAGTGGATTTGGAGAGGTCGTGAGTTTATTTAGTGATGAATCCACTATTTCGGAAGAGGTTTCAATTGATTATGATAATAAAGTTGCTATTTATGATGATTATTGTGATGACATGTATGCTATAAAGAATAATGGTAACCATGTAACTTGTCATCATGATTTTAATTTTCAATTGGATTATGCCTCACATGATAGTTATTTTGTTGAGTTTGCTCTCACTATTATGAATGAGAAGAATTTTGCTTATGTGGAGAGTAGCAAAATTTCTATGCTTGTAGATCATGAAAAGAATGCTTTAAGTGATGGTTACATTGTTGAATTCATTCATGATGCTACTGAAAATTATTATGAGATAGGAACATATGCTTTTACATATCTCAATAATATCGAGTTCCTCTCTATGTGTTGAAAATCTTGAAGTTTTGCTTGCTTTACCTTCCTATGCTTGTTGATTCTTGCTCCCATAAATTGTTTGCTCACAAAATCCCTATGCATAGGAAGTGGGTTAGAATTAAATATGCTAGTCATATGCTTCATGATGCTCCCTTTATATTTCAACTCTTATCTTTTATGCGAGCATCATTGAAATCATCATGCCTAGCTAAGGGCATTAAACAATAGCGCTTGTTGGGAGGCAACCCAATTTTATTTTTGTTCTTGATTTTTAGGTCCTGTTTTGCATTAAATAATTTATCTAGCCTCTGGTTAGATGTGGTTTTTGTGTTTTAATTAGTGTTTGTGCCAAGTAAGACCTTTGGGATAGCTTACGGTGATAGTTGATTTGATCTTGCTGAAAAACAGAAACTTTTGTGCTCAGGAGAAAAATTCTCATTTTTAACATAAGCGTGATAAAATACTGATTCTTTTTGAATAAGATTAATATACAAATTTCACAGGTTGTCCTAAATTTTCATAATTTTTGGAGTTACACAAGTATACGAAGTTTCCAGATTACTACAGACTGTTCTGTTTTTGACAGATTCTGTTTTCATTGTGTTGTTTGCTTATTTTGATGAATCTATGGCTAGTATCTGAGGGTATGAACCATGGAGAAGTTGGAATATAGTAGATACAACACCAATATAAATTTAGAATGAGTTCACAACAGTACCTAAATGGTGATTTTCTTTATTATACTAATGGAGCTTACTGGTTTTCTGTTAAGTTTTGTGTTGTTAAGTTTTCAAGTTTTGGGTGAAGTTTCAATGGACTACGGAACAAGGAGTGGCAAGAGCCTAAGCTTGGGGATGTCCAAGGCACCCCAAGGTAATATTCAAGGATAACCAAAAGCCTAAGCTTGGGGATGCCCCTGATGGCATCCCCTCTTTCGTCTTCGTTCATCGGTAAATTTACTTGAGGCTATATTTTTATTCACCACATGATATGAGTTTTGCCTGGAGCGTCATTTTATTTTATTAGGATTTTCTTGCTGTTATTTAGAGTAATGTTTTTCATCTTTTATTTCAATAAAAAGGTCAAGTATAGCCTTTACCATGCTTATTTTGCAAGTCTATATGTTGCTGTTTGAAAACAGAAAGTTTGTTGTTATGTTTTGAATATTGGTGAATAGTCAGAACATGATAAAATCTTGAAATTTTCACACAATGGGTAACAACAAATTATCTACAGTGTGGTAATTTTTCATAATGTTTGGAGTTAAAGAAGTATGATTCCTCCTGCATTCTTTACAGACTGTCCTGTTTTGACAGATTGCTGTTATGTTTGCATTGTTTGCATATGTTTGCTTGTTTAATGATTATATTTGAGGATAGGAGTGTTAAATATGCAGAGGCATTTAGTAGGCAATATCAAATAATAATTTTAGTGTTTTTCTACAGTAGAGAATGATAAGGTTTATGCATTGATTTATACTAACTTATCTCACGAGTTCTTGTTGAGTTTTGTGTGGATGAAGCTTTTAAGAATTAGGGAAACTATGATATGAGAGAAATTAAGGTTACACAAGAGCTCAATCTTGGGGAAGCCCAAGGCAACCCTAATTAATTTTTCAAGAAGTCTCAAGCATCTAAGCTTGGGGATGCCCCGGTAGGCATACCTTTCTTCTTCAACAACTATCGGTCAATTTTGGTTGAGCCTAAGCTTTTGCTTCTTCACATGATATGTGCTATCCTTGCAATGTCATTTTATTTTGTTTTGCTTGCTGTTTGAATAAAGTACTTAAGATCTGAAATTTTATTTATGAGAGGGAGTCTTCACATAGTTTCATAATTATTCAACTACTCATTGATCTTCACATATATCTTTTGGAGTAGTTTGTCATTTGCTCTAGTGCTTCACTTATATCTTTTTAGAGCACGACAGTAGTTTTATTTTGTAGAAATTGTTGAACTCTCATGCTTCACTTGTATTATTTTGAGAGTCTCTAAACAGCATGGTAATTTGCTTTGGTTATAAATTTAGTCCTAATATGACAGGCATCCAAGAGGGATATAATAAAAACTTTCATATAAAGTGCATTGAATACTATGAGAAGTTTGATTCCTGATGAATGTTTTGAGATATGAAGATGGTGACATTAGAGTCATGCTAGTGAGTAGTTGTGAATTTGAGAAATACTTGTGTTGAGGTTTGTGAGTCCCGTAGCATGCACGTATGGTGAACCGTTATGTAACGAAGTTGGAGCATGAGATCTTTTTTGATTGTCTTCCTTATGAGTGGCAGTCGGGGACGAGCGATGGTCTTTTCCTACCAATCTATACCCCCAAGGAGCATGCGCGTAGTACTTTGTGATGTCTGCTAGGACTACGTAGGTATTTCCCCAAAGAGGAAGGGATGATGTAGCACAGCGACGGTAGGTATTTACTTCAGTGATGAGACCAAGTTATCGAACCAGTAGGAGAACCAAACAACACTACGTAAACAACACCTGTACACAAATAACAAATACTCGCAACCCGACGTGCTGAAGGGGTTGTCAATCCCTTTCGGTTAACTGCGCTAAAAATTGGCAAACGGACGTGATAAAAATATGATAGATGGGATAAATAGATCTCGAATAATATAAATTGCAGCAAGGTATTTTTGTATTTTTGGTTTAATAGATCTGAAAATTAAAGGAAAGGAAAATAGATCACAAAGGCAAATATATTTAAAAATAGACCTCGGGGCCCTAGTTTTCACCAGTGGCTTCTCTCGAGAAAATTAGCAAACGGTGGGTAAACGAATTACTGTTGGGCAATTGATAGAACTTCAAATAATCATGACGATATCCACGCAATGATCATTATATAGGCATCACGTCCAAGATTAGTAGACCGACTCCTGCCTGCATCTACTACTATTACTCCACACATCGACCGCTATCCAGCATGCATCTAGTGTATTAAGTTCATGGAGAAGCAGAGTAATGCAATAAGAACGATGACATGATGTAGACAAGATCTATTTATGTAGAAATAGACCCCATCTTGTTATTCTTAATAGCAACGATACATATGTGTCGGTTCCCCTTCTGTCACTGGGATCAGGCACCGTAAGATCGAACCCATCACAAAGCAGCTCTCCCCATTGCAAGATAAATAGATCAAGTTGGCCAAACAAAAACCAAATATTGGAGAAGAAATACGAGGCTATAATCAATCATGCATATAAGAGATCAAAAGACTCAAATAACTTTCATGGATAAAAGAGATAGATCTGATCATAAACACAAAGTTCATCGGATCCCAACAAACACACCGCAAAAGAATTACATCATATGGATCTCCAAGAGACAAATGTATTGAGAATTAAACGAGAGAGAGAGGAAGCCATCTAGCTACTAACTACGGACCCGAAGGTCTACAAAACACTACTCACGCATCATCGGAGAGGCACCAATGCACATGATGAACCCCTCTGTGATGGTGTCTAGATTGGATCTGGTGTTTCTGGAACTTGCGATGGCTGGAATTGATTTTCGTTGACTCCCCTAGGGTTTCTAGAATATTGGGGTATTTATAGAGTAAAGAGGCGGTCCGGGGGGCACCCAAGGTGGGCGCAACCCACCAGGGCACACCTGGGCCTCCAGGAGCGCCCTGGTGGGTTGTGCTCCCCTTGGAGCACCCCCAGGCGCTTCTCCGGCCCATTGGATGTCGTCTGGTCCAAAAAAATCCACAAAAAGTTTCGCTACGTTTGGACTCCGTTTGAGATTAATTTCCTGCGATGTAAAAAACATGCAAAAAGAACAACAACTTGCACTTGGCACTATGTCAAGTGGTTAGTACCAAAACATGATATAAAATGACTATAAAATGATTATAAAATATTCAAGAATTATAATATAACAGCATGGAACAATAAAAAAATATAGATGCGTCGGAGACGTATCAGCATCCCCAAGCTTAATTCCTGCTCGTCCTCGAGTAGGTAAATGATAAAAACAAAATTTTTGATGTGGAATGCTGCCTAACATGTCATCTCATTTTATTTTCTTTATAGCATGGACATTTGGACTTTGTATATGTTTCAAAGCAATAGTCTAGTTTTGACATGAGACTAAATACTCAAGAATATCAACAAGCAACCATGTCTTTCAAAATATCAATGCTAAAATAAGTTATCCCTAGCCCATCATGGTCAATCATTCATCCATTCATGAAACACACTTGCATATTAGCTACACCCAATGCTCAAGTACGACCATAGTGCCCCCTAGTTGGTGCTTTATAAGAGAAGATGGAGACTCAAATTTAAAATAAAAATTGCTTAAATTAAAAGAAAGGCCCTTCACGGAGGGATGTAGGGATTTGTAGAGGTGCCAGAGCTCAAAGCGAAAAACATAGAGGTAAAAACATTTTGGGAGGCATGCTTTTCCTGTCAACGAGAATGATCGAGAAGTTCCCAATACTTTCCATGCTAGATATATCATAGGCGGTTCCCAAAAAGAAATTAAAGTTTATTCCTTTTTCCACCATACTTTCACTTTCCATGGCTAGCCGTATCCACGGGTGCCTTCCATACCAACACTTTCCAAGGAATTTATTATTTGACAACATAAAGTAAATTCATTTTTCATTTTGGGACTGGGCATTCCTAATACATTTGTCTTACTCTCGTGCAATGACAAGTGAATAAACACTCATCGTGAGAATAACATATCTAGCACGGAAGTATATTAGCCACCCCCTACCGATTCATGAGCGGTACGAGCACACAAAAGAGAAGTTTATTTTGAAAATTAGAGATGGCACATGTAAATTTTCTTAGAACGGCAAAAGAATACCGCATATAGGTAGGTATGGTGGACTCATGAGGCAAAACTGGTTTAAAGAATTTTGGATGCACAAGTAGTAATCATACTTACTGCAAAATGAAGGCTAGCAAAAGATTGAGAAGCGATCAACCAAGAAATGGATAATCTCATAAATGAGCATTAAGCATAATTAACACTGAATAATGCACCACAAGTAGGATGTAATTTCATTGCATAACTATTGACTTTCGTGCTTGCATAGCGAATCACAAACCTTAAAACCAATATTCTTAGTAAAGCATAATTACTCATCAACATGACTCACATATCACATAATCATATCTCAAAACTATTACAAGAAATCAAGTTTATTTTGTCCAATGATCTTCATGAAAGTTTTTATTATATCTTCCTTGGATATCTATCACTTTGGTACTAATTTTCATGTGTTGATTTTGATAAGCTCAAACAAATATAAGTGAAGATCATGAGCATAATATTTCTTTCTCTCAAATTAATTTAAGTCAAGCTAGAGAGAATTTCTAAATAAAATTAATAACTCTCAAATAAATCTAAGTGAAGCATGAGAGCATTTCTTCAAAAATAACCAAGCACACCGTGCTCAAAAAGATATAAGTGAAGCACTAGAGCAATTCCATAGCTCATAAAAATTTAAGTGAAGCATAGAGAGCAATTCTAACAAGTCATGGCATAATTCTGGCTCTCTCAAATAGGTGTGCCCAGCAAGGATTCAAGGCTTAAAACATAAAGCAAAACAAGCAAAGACTCATATCATACAAGACGCTCCAAGCAAAACTCATAGTATGTGACGAATAAAAATATAGTTTTGAGTAAAATACCGATGGTCGTTAGAAGAAAGAGGGGATGCCACTCGGGGCATCCCCAAGCTTAGTTGCTTGCTTCTCTTTAGATAATAGCTTGGGATGCCATGGGCATCCCCAAGCTTAGGCTCTTCTTACTCCTTATTCCTTCATCCATCGTAACATCACCCAAAACTTGAAAACTTCAATCACACAAAACTCAACAAAACCTTCGTGAGATCCGTTAGTTTAAGAAAACAAATCACTACTATAAGTACTATTGCAACCCATTCATATTTTATTCTTGCATTGTATCTACTGTATTCCAACTTTTCTATGGAAAAAACTCTTCAAATAAAACCATAGAATCACCAAAACAAGCACACAACGCAAAGAAAACAGAATCTGTCAAAAGCAGAACAATCTGTAGCAATCTGGAGATTTCGAATACTTATGTAAATCCAAAAATTCCGAAAATTTAGGAAGACCTGAGAAATTTGTATATCACGCTTCTGTTAAGAATGAAAATTATTTTCGTGAGCGCGAAAGTTTCTTGTTTTCAGCATGATCAAGTCAACTATCACCCAAGAAGATCCTAAAGGCTTTAGTTGGCACAAACACTAATTAAAACACAAAAGACACAATTAAAACAGTAGCATAATTGTGCAAACACTCAAGAACAGGAATCAAAAGGTAAAAATAATTTTATTCATTGGGTTGCCTCCCAACAAGCGCTATTGTTTCATGCCCCTAGCTAGCCATAAAGCAAGGATCTAAGTTTTGTCATCTTTGTCCTTAGTTTCCTAAGAGGTGTTTCTGTCATGGGGTTTTGGAAAAACAACATAAAACACATTATCCATAGAAACTTTAGCACTACTAAGTTGCTTATCATCATAACCACTTTGAATTCTGGCAACAATCCAAGAGTATTGTTGATTAACATTATTGAAAACTTGTTGGATTATATCTAAAATGGGGACTTCCTTTTTAAGATTCTCATCAAAGATTTGATTATCCCCAAGGAAATGTCTTAATGCATAATCACTATTGTAAAGAATTTCATCTATCACGGGATTTTCATGATTCATACCATCAAACTCAAAGATTTCCCTAGCTTCCCGTATTATGTAGTCAAATTCATTCATAAGAACGAGAGTGGCTAACTTTTTAGCCTTATAATTCTTTATAACGGGAAGCTCAAAAAACAATCTTTGCAAAGTAGGATGAGTGCGGATAAATTTACTTTCAAGTTTCAGAACTACTACTGAAATGGCATCCACATAAGATCTAGTGTTTCTAAGTATAGGAGCATCATCAAGACTTAGATTTCCAACACAACTGAAAAATTCTTGGATACGCTCTTTTCCCATAACATTCCCTTGCCCCAATATAAAAGTTTTAGCATCCAGATTACCCGTACGTCCAATCTTAGGAGTTAGGACATCATCTATTGCTGCCATACCAAAATCACTCATGATTGCAAGCAAAGGATAGACCAGACGAAAAAGAGGGCAAATAAAACGACAAATTTTTGAGAAATGGGGGAGAGGAAAATGAGAGGCAAATGGCAAATAATGTAAATTGCAAGTAGATGAGATTTGTGATTAGGAACCTGGTAGGTGTTGATTATGTCTCCCCAGCAATGGCGCCATAAATTCCTTTTGATGTCTGCTAGGACTACATCGGTATTTCAGCAAAGAGGAAGGGATGAGGCAGCACAATGACGGTAGGTATTTCCCTCAGTGATGAGACCAAGGTTATCGAACGAGTAGGAGAACCAAGCAACACTACGTAAACAGCACCTGCACACAAATAACAAATACTCGCAACCCGACGTGTTAAAGGGGTTGTCAATCCCTTTCGGGTAACGGCGCCAGAAATTGGCAAACAAACGTGATAAAAATAAGATAGATGGGATAACTAGATCTCGAATAAAATAAATTGCAGCAAAGTATTTTTGTATTTTTGGTTTAATGGATCTGAAAATTAAAAGAGTAAAATGCATCACTGGTCATTGTGCTTGTGTCGAAAGGTCACTTTGGTCACTGTCCTTAGAAATACGATCAATACGGTCACTAAATACGACATAAGGTGATTATACAGTCACTGACTCACCGTGTAGGTTTGTATTTTGCCTACTTTGACCAGTCAAACTGCATATGTGGCAAATAAGCAGCCTAGTCAGCCAGCGTTCTGTCTCTACGTTTATGCCGGTCCCACCTGTCAGTGAGTTGAATGAAAAAAGGCATAGTAAAAACTATATTAGCTAGTGGGGATTCGGACCAGGGACTTGTCGCTAGCGCCCAAACGAGCTAGCCAACTGAACCAGCTGAACATTGTGCTAAATATGTAGAGCGCGTCCTTATTATTACAACATGCACCACGCATGCACACACCCGCAGAGACACACACAACACGTATGTGCACACTCGCTAGCAGCCTAGCACACAGAGCATGCACGCATGACATACCGGAGGCCGCCGGGTCGTGCATGCTCCGACAGCCGTGCCGCCATGGTGCATACACACGACGACGAGAGCGACCGGTGTGGATGTCGCTGCTGTTGTCCATGTGGCCATCTTATATAGACAGAGAGTTGGTATACGTTGCACCGCCTACTCTTGCATCTACAGCGAGTGCTCACTTGGATGCCGCAGCAAGACGTACATCCCGACACTGCCCACTCGTGCTAGCCATGCCAGGAGGCAGCAGCTTGCTGTGCGTGCATAGTGAGCTGTGTTTGTGCTTATGCTTGTGTGTGTACGTGCATGTTGTGAATGGTGAGAAGTTGCACGAGCACGCCAAGCAGCGACAAGCTTCATGCAAACCAGCAGACGCTGAAGGCCGGAAGATGCATGGTCGTGGTGACGACCTGGAAGACATGGCGCGAGCGGTCTGACCTCATGGACGGCAGACAAAACGTGTGCTTGTTGCGTGCACTCGTGCTAGCGCGTAGTTTGAGTGTGGGTAGTGTGTGTTGCACACTTATATAAAAGTATGTCGCTATGCACGTGAACGCTCAAATGGTTTTGTTGAGATGGCTTTTGATCGGTTTCCTCCCTGAGATCTCCAGTTCGATCCACGCCGCTTCACTCTATTTTATTTTATTTCTGTCAACCCACTGACTGGTGGGACCTGCATAAAGGTAGAGGGAACATTGGCTGACTAGACTTTTGACTGGTCAAAGTCGGCAAAATACGAACCTATACGGTGAGTCGGTGACCATATAATCACCTTATGTCGTATTTAGTGATGGTATTGATCGTATTCATGAGTACAGTGACCAAATTGAACTTCTGACATAAATACAATGACCAGTGATGCATTTTACTCCAAAGGAAAATAGATCGCAAAGACAAATATATTAAAAAAAAGATCGGGGCCATAGTTTTCACTAGTGGCTTCTGATGTCGCTTGAAGCTACGTCGGTATTTCCCCAAAGAGGAAGGGATGATGCAGCACAACGGCGGCAGGTATTTCCCTCAGATATGAAACCAAGGTCATCGAACCAGTAGGAGAACCAAGCAACACAACATAAACAGTCCCTGCACACAAAGAACAAATACTCGCAACCCGACGTGTTAAAGGGGTTGTCAATCCCTTTCGGGTAACGGTGCCAGAAATTGGTGCGTTGACGGGATAAAGTTGTAAATATTGATAGATCAAACGCCAAGTAAAATAAATTGCAGCAAGGTATTTTTGTATTTTGGTTTAATAGATCTGAAATAAAAGGCAAATAAAATAGATCGCAAAGGCAAATAATATGAGAAAGAGACCCGGGGGCCGTAGGTTTCACTAGTGGCTTCTCTCGAGAAAAATAGCAAACGGTGGGTAAACAAATTACTGTTGGGCAATTGATAGAACTTCAAATACTCATGATGATATCCAGGCAATGATCATTACATAGGCATCACGTCCAAGATAGTAGACCGACTCCTGCCTGCATCTACTACTATTACTCCACACATCGACCGCTATCCAGCATGTATCTAGTGTATTAAGTTCATGGAGAAACGGAGTAATGCAATAAGAACGGTGACATGATGTAGACAAGATCTATCTATGTAGAGATAGACCCCATCGTTTTATCCTTAGTAGCAACGATACATACGTGTCGGTTCCCCTTCTGTCACTGGGATCAAGCACCGTAAGATCGAACCCACTACAAAGCACCTCTGCCCATTGCAAGATAAATAGATCAAGTTGGCCAAACAAAACCCAAATATCGGAGAAGAAATACGAGGCTATAAGCAATCATGCATAAAAGAGATCAAAGAAACTCAAATACTTTCATGGATATAAAAAGATAGATCTGATCATAAACTCAAAGTTCATCTGATCCCAACAAACACACCACAAAAAGAGTTACATCATATGGATCTTCAAGAGACCATTGTATTGAGAATCAAACAAGAGAGAGGAAGCCATCTAGCTACTAACTATGGACCCGAAGGTCTACAAAGAACTACTCACGCATCATCGGAGAGGCACCAATGCAGGTGGTGAACCCCATCCATGATGGTGTCTAGATTGGATCTGGTGGTTCCGGACTCTGCGGTGGCTAGAATTGATTTTTGTCGACTCCTCTAGGGTTTATGGAATATTGGGGTATTTATAGAGCAAAAAGGCGGTCTGGGGGGCACCCAAGGTGGGCACAACCCACCAGGGCGCGCCTGGGCCTCGTGGCGCGCCCTGGTGGGTTGTGCTCTCCTCGGAGCACCCCCAGGCGCAACCCTGGCCCATTAGGTGTCTTCTGGTCCATAAAAAATCTCCGTAAAGTATCGTGGCATTTGGACTCCGTTTGGTATTGATTTTCTGCGATGTAAAAACATGCAAAAAACAGCAACTGGCACTTGACACTATCTCAATAGGTTAGTTCCAAAACATGATATAAAATGACTATAAAATGATTATAAAACATCCAGGACGTATCAGCATCCCCAAGCATAACTCCTACTCATCCTCGAGTAGGTAAGTGATAAAAACAGAATTTTTGATTTGGAATGCTGCCTATCATATCATATCATATTCTTTTCTTCATAACATGGACATTTGGACTTTTATATTGTTCAAAGAAATAGTCTAGTTTTGACATGATAACTTAAATACTCAAGCATATCAACAAGCAACCATGTCTTTCAAAATATCAATGCTAAAATAAGCTATCCCTAGCCCATCATGCTCAATCATTGATCCATTCATGAAACACACTTGCATATTAACTACACCCAATGCTCAAGTACGATCATGGTGCCTCCTAGTTAGTGCTTTATAAGAGAAGATGCAGACTCAAATTCAAAATAAAAATTGCATAAAGTAAAAGAAAGGCCCTTCGTAGAGGGAAGTAGGGATTTGTAGAGATGCCAGAGCTCAAAGCAAAAAACTTAGAGATAAAAACATTTTGGGAGGTGTATCCATCCCACCAACAAAAATGACTTAGAGTTCCCAAGACTTTCCATGCTAGATATATCATAGGCAGTTCCCAAACAGAAATTAAAGTTTATTCCTTTTCCCACCATACTTTCACTTTCCATGGCTAACCGTATCCACGGGTGCCTTCCATACCAACACTTTCCAATGAATTTATTATTTGACAACATAAAGATTCATTTTTCATTTTGGGACTGGGCATCCCTAATACCTTTTCCTTACTCTCGTGCAATGACAAGTGAATAAACACTCATCGTGAGAATAACACAGCTAGTATGGAAAATATTAGCCACCCCACACCGCTCTACGAGCGAAACGAACACACAAAATAGAAGTTTATTTTGAAAATTAGAGATGGCACATACAAATTTGCTTAGAACAGCAAAGGAATACCGCATATAGGTAGATATAGTGGAAACATGTGGCAAAACTGGTTTAAAGGTTTTTGGATGCACAAGTTGTGATCATACTTAGTGCAAAATGAAGGCTAGTAAAAGATTGAGAAGCAACCAACCAAGAAACGAATAATCTCATAAGCGAGCATTAAGCATAACTAACACTGAATAATGCACCACAAGTAGGATATAATTTCATTGCATAATTATTGACTTTCGTGCTTGCATAGGGAATCACAAACCTTAACACCAATATTCTTACTAAATCATAATTACTCATCAACATAACTCATATATCACATCATCATATCTCAAAACTATTACTAAGAATCAAGTTTGTTTTGTCCAATGATCTTCATGAAAGTTTTTATTATATCCTTCTTGTATATCTATCATTTTGGAACTAATTTTAATATGTTGTTGTTGACAAGCTCAAACAAATATAACTGATCATGAGCATAATTTCCCTTTCTCTCAAAATAATTTAAGTGAAGCAAGAGAGAATTTCTTGAAAATTTACTAACTCTCAAATAAATCTAAGTGAAGCAACAGAGTATTTCTTCAGAAATACTAAAGCACACCTTGCTCAAAAAGATATAACTGAAGCACTAGAGCAAGTCCATAGCTCATAAAAATTTAAGTGAAGCATAGAGAGCAATTCTAACAAGTCATGACATAATTTTGGCTCTCTCAAATAGGTGTGCCCAGCAAGGAATCAAGACTTAAAACAGAAAATAAAACAAGCAAAGACTCATATCATACAAGACGGTCCAAGCAAAACACATAGTATGTGACGAATAAAAATATAGCTTCGAGTAAAATACCGATGGTCATTAGAAGAAAGAGGGGATGCCACTTGGGGGCATCCCCAAGCTTAGTTGCTTGCTCTCTTTCAGATAATAGCGGGGGATGCCGGGGCACCCCCAAGCTTAGGCTCTTCTTACTCCTTATTCCTTCATCCATCGTAAGATAACCCAAAACTTGAAAACTTCAATCACACAAAACTCAACAAAACCTTCATGAGATCTGTTAGTATAAGAAAATAAATCACTACTATAAGTGCTATATCAAAACAATTCATATTTTGTTCTTGCATTATATCTACTGTATTTCAACTTTTCTATGGCAAACACTCATCAAAGAAAATCATAGAGCCGTCAAAACAAGCACACAACACAAAGAAAACAGAATCTGTCAACAATCTGTAGTAATCTGGGCGTTTCGAATACTTCTGTAACTCCAAAAATTCTGAAACATTAGGACGGCCTGAGAAATTTGTATATTGATCTACTGCAAAAGGAGTGGGTATTTTATTGCTCTCTGGTTAAAAATGAGAATTATTTTCGTGAGCGCAAAAGTTTCTGTTTTTTCAGCAAGATCAAACAACTATCACCCAAGAAGATCATAAAGGCTTTACTTGGCACAAGCACTAATTAAAACATAAAAAACACAATCATAATAGTAGCATAATTGTGCTAACACTCAGAAACAGGAAGCAAAAGGCAAAAATAAATTTTATTCATCGGGTTGCCTCCCAACAAGCGCTATAGTTTTACGCCCTTAGCTAGGCATAAAGCAAGGATGTAAGTATTGTCATCTTTGGTTCGAGATCCATAAGATGCCCTCATAAGGTGGCCTAATTCTTGTTCTATGGAAATGTTCCATACCCTTCCTCAAAGGAAATTGGAACTTGTTATTGCCTTCTTTCATATCCATCACGGCACCGATAGTGCGTAAAAACAGTCTACCAAGAATAATTGGACAAGACGGATTGCAATAAATATCAAGAACAATAAAATCTATGGGCACATAATTCCTATTTGCAAGAATAAGAACATCATTAATTCTTCCCATAGGCTTTTTAATAGTAGAATCCGCCAAGTGCAAATTTAAAGAACATGATACAATATCGGTAAGACCAAGCACATCACATAAAGATTTCAGAATTGTAGAAACACTAGCACCCAAGTCACACAAAGCAAAACGCTCATAATTTTTAATCTTGACTTTGATAGTAGGTTCCCATTCATCATGAAATTTTCTAGGAATTGAAACTTCTAATTCAAAATTTTCTTCTAAAGCTTTCATCATAGCATCAACAATATGTTTAGTAAAAGCTTTATTTTGTTCATAAGCATGGGGTGAATTTATCATGGATTGCAACAAAGAAATACAATCAATCAAAGAGCAACTATTATAATTAAAGTCTTTGTAATCCAAAAGAGTGGGCACATCACTAGCTAAAGTTTTGACATCTTCAAACCCACTTTTATCAATTTTCTCAACAAGATTTTCACCCTCCGAAATATCGGGACACCTTCTAGCTAAAGTTGACTCTTCTCCAGTCCCTTTTTCATCAATCTTAACTTTACTAAACAAGGAATCAATAGAAGAGACACCAATCATTTTAAGATCTTCATCACTTTTATCCTCTAGTGAGATTAGTTTAGCGACCATTTGATTGTCTAGGGTAGCTTGTGCATCAGATATTTTTTCTAACAAACTTTCAGCAAAAGCATACTTAGATTGGAGATTGCAAACTTCTCTACTAATATCATCAAGCTGTTTTGTTATAGCATCCAAACAACAGAGTGTTCCTTAAGTTCCTTTGTAAAAATACTTGATGATATTAGTAGAGAAGTTTGCAATAATGGAGTGCTCCTTAAGTTCTTCGGTAAAATACTTATTATGCTCAAATTGTGTAGTCATATATTCCTTAGTACTTTTCTCAATTTCAAGCAAAATATTGGGGTAAGGAACATCATAATATTTTCTTTGAGGCATCATGACTACGCAAACAAGAACGCACACAAAAATAGATCCGGCAAGAAAACGGCGAACGGAAAAAAGGGCGAATAAAATGGTAAATTTTTGTGAAGTGGGGGAGAGGAAAACGAGAGGCAAATGGCAAATAATGTAAATTGCGAGGAGATGAGATTTGTGATTAGGAACCTGGTATATGTGGAAGATCCTCCCCGACAACGGCGCCAGAAATTCCTTTTGATGTCGCTTGAAGCTATGACGGTATTTCCCCAAAGAGGAAGGGATGATGCAGCACAACGGTGGTAGGTATTTCCCTCAGATATGAAACCAAGGTTATCGAACCAGTAGGAGAACCAAGAAACACAACATAAACACCCCCTGCACACAAATAACAAATACACGCAACCCGACGTGTTAAAGGGGTTGTCAATCCCTTTCGGGTAACGGTGCCAGAAATTGGTGCGTTGACGGGATAAAGTTGTAAATATTGATAGATCGAACGCCAAATAAAATAAATTGCAGCAAGGTATTTTTGTATTTTTGGTTTAATAGATCTGAAAATAAAATACAAATAAAATAGATCGCAAACGCAAATAATATGAGAAAGAGACCCGGGGGTCGTAGGTTTCACTAGTGGCTTCTCTCGAGGAAAATAGCAAATGGTGGGTAAACAAATTACTGTTGGGAAATTGATAGATCTTCAAATACTCATGACGATATCCAGGCAATCATCATTACGTAGGCATCACGTCCAAGATTAGTAGACCGACTCCTTGCTGCATCTACTACAATTACTCCACACATCGACCCCTATGCAGCATGCATCTAGTGTATTAAGTTCATGGAGAAACGGAGTAATGCAATAAGAACGATGACATGATGTAGACAAGATCTATCTATGTAGAGATAGACCCCATCGTTTTATCCTTAATAGCAATGATACATACGTGTCAGTTCCCCTTCTGTCGCTGGGATCAAGCACCGTAAGATTGAACCCACTACAAAGCACCTCTTCTAATTGCAAGATAAATAGATCAAGTTGGCCAAACAAATCCCAAATATCGGAGAAGAAATACGAGGCTATAAGCAATCATGCATAAAAGGATCAAAGAAACTCAAATACTTTCATGGATATAAAAAGATAGATCTGATCATAAACTTAAAGTTCATTCGATCCCAACAAACACACCGCAAAAAGAGTTACATCATATGGATCTCCAAGAGACCATTGTATTGAGAATCAAATGAGAGAAAGGAAGCCATCTAGCTACTAACTACGGACCCGAAGGTCTACAAAGAACTACTCACGCATCATCGGAGAGGCACCAATGGAGGTGGTGAACCCCATCTATGATGGTTTCTAGAACGGATCTGGTGGTTCTGGACTCTGCGGAGGTTGGAATTGATTTTCGTCGACTCCCCTAGGGTTTCTGGAATATTGGGGGTATTTATAGAGCAAAGAGGTGGTCCGGGGGGCACACGAGGTGGGCACAACTCACCGGGGCGCGCTTGCGTCTCCTGGCGCGCCCTAGTGGGTTGTGCTCTCCTCGGAGCACCCCCCATGCGCAACCTTGGCCCATTAGGTGTCTTCTGGTCCATAAAAAATCTCTGTAATGTTTCATGGCATTTGGACTCCGTTTAGTCTTGATTTTCTGCGATGTAAAAAACATGCAAAAACAAGAACTGCACTTGGCACTATGTCAATAGGTTAGTACCAAAAATGATATAAAATGATTATGAAACATCCAAGATTGATAATATAACAACATGGAACAATCAAATATTATAGATACGTTGGAGACGTATTAGCTTCTCTCGAGAAAAATAACAAACGATGGGTAAACGAATTACTGTTGGGAAATTGATAGAACTTCAAATAATCATGACGATATCCAGTCAATGATCATTATATAGGCATCAAATCCAAGTTTAATAGACCGACTCCTTCCTGCATCTACTACTATTACTCCACACATCGACCGCTATCCAGCATGCATCTAGTGTATTAAGTTCATGGAGAAATGGAGTAATGCAATAAGAAAGATGACATGATGTAAACAAGATCTATTTATGTAGAAATAGACCCCTTAATAGCAACGATACATACATGTCAGTTCCCCTTCTTTCATTGGGATCAAGCACCGTAAGATCGAACCATCACAAAGCACCTCTTCCCATTGCAAGATAAATAGATCAAGTTGGCCAAAGAAAACCCAAATATCGGAGAAAAATATGAGGCTATAATCAATCATGCATATAAGAGATCAAAAGACTCAAATAACTTTCATGCATAAAAAGAGATAGATCTGATCATAAACTCAAAGGTCATCGGATCCCAACAAACACACCGCAAAAGAATTACGTCATATGGATCTCCAAGAGACCATTGTATTGAGAATCAAACGAGAGAGAGGAAGCCATCTAGCTACTAACTACGGACCCGAAGGTCTACAAAAGACTACTCACGCATCATCGGAGAGGCACCAATGGACATGATGAACCCCTCCGTGATGGTGTCTAGATTGGATCTGGTGTTTCTAGAACTTGCGGCAGTTGGAATTGATTTTCGTCGACTCCCCTAGGGTTTATGGAATATTGGGGTATTTATAGAGTAAAAAGGCAGCCCGGGGGCACCCGAGGTGGGCACAACCCACAAGGGCGTGCGTGGGCCTCCAAGCGTGCCCTGGTGGGTTGTGCTCCCCTCGGAGCACCACCCCAGGCGCTTCTCCGGCCCATTGGATGTCTTCTGGTCAAAAAAATCCACAAAAAGTTTTGCTGCTTTTGGACTCTGTTTGATATTGATTTCCTGCGATGGAAAAAACATGCAAAAAACAGCAACTGGTACTCGGCACTATGTCAATAGGTTAGTACCAAAAAATGTATAAAATGACTATAAAATGATTATAAAACATCCAAGAATGATAATATAATAGCATGGAACGATAAAAAATTATAGATACGTTGAAGACGTATCACTTTGTTTGGATGACTAATAGATTTTTGCAATAAGTATGTGAGTTCTTTATGACTAATGTTGAGTCCATGGATTATACGCACTCTCACCCTTCCACCATTGCTAGCCTCTCTAGTACCGCACAACTTTCGCCGGTACCATACACCCACCGTATACCTTCCTCAAAACAGCCACCATACCTACCTATTATGGCATTTCCATAGCCATTCCGAGATATATTGCCATGCAACTTCCACCATTCCGTTATTATGACACGTCTCATCATTGTCATATTGCTTTGCATGATCATGTAGTTGACATAGTATTTGTGGCAAATCCACCTTTCATAATTCTTTCATACATGTCACTCTTGATTCATTGCACATCCCGGTACACCTCCGGAGGCATTCATATAGTCATATTTTGTTCCAAGTATCGAGTTGTAATTCTTGAGGTGTAAGTAAATAGAAGTGTGATGATCTTCATTATTAGAGCATTGTCCCATGTGAGAAGAGAGAGAGAGAGAGAGAGAGAGAGAGAGGCCAAATAAAAAAATAGAAGGCCCAAAAAAAACCAAAAAATGAGAGAAAAAGGGAGAAGAGGCAATGTTACTATCCTTTTTCCACACCTGTGCTTCAAAGTAGCACCATGATCTTCATGATAGAAAGTCTCCTATGTTGACAATTTCATATACTAGTGGGAATTTTTCTTTATAGAACTTGGCTTGTATATTCCAATGATGGGCTTCCTCAAATTGCCCTAGGTCTTCATGAGCAAGCAAGTTGGATGCACACCCACTTAGTTTCTTTTTGAACTTTCATAAACTTATAGCTCTAGTGCATCCATTGCATGGCAATCCCTACTCACTCACATTGATATTTATTGATGGGCATCTCCATAGCCCGTTGATACGCCTAGTTGATGTGAGACTATCTCCCTCTTTTTGTCTTCTCCACAACCACCTTCTATTCCACCTATAGTGTTATGTCCATGGCTCACGCTCATGTATTGTGTGAAAGTTGAAAAGGTTTGAGAACGTCAAAAGTATGAAACAATTGCTTGGCTTGTCATCGGGGTTGTGCATGATTTGAATATTCTGTGTGATGAAGATGGAGCATAGCCAGACTATATGATTTTGTAGGGATAAGCTTTCTTTGGCCATGTTATTTTGAGAAGACATAATTGCCTTCTTAGTATGCTTGAAGTATTATTGTTTTTATGTCAATATTAAACTTTTGTTTTGAATCTTATGGATCTAAATATTCTTGCCACAATAGAGAAGATTACATTGATAAATATGTTAGGTAGCATTCCACATAAAAAATTCTGTTTTTATCATTTACCTACTCGAGGACGAGCAGGAACTAAGCTTGGCGATGCTTGATACGTCTCCAACGTATCTATAATTTTTTTATTGTTCCATGCTATTATATTATCTATCTTTGATGTTTTATATGCATTTATATGCTATTTTATATGATTTTTGGGACTAACCTATTAACCTAGAGCCCAGTGCCAGTTTCTGTTTTTTCCTTGTTTTTGAGTCTCATAGAAAAGGAATATCAAACAGAGTCCAGTTGACCTGAAAATTTACGGAGATTATTTTTGGAAAATATAAATAATACTGGAACAAAAAGATATCGGAGAAGAGCC
Source organism: Triticum aestivum (assembly GCF_018294505.1). Lineage (NCBI taxonomy): Eukaryota > Viridiplantae > Streptophyta > Magnoliopsida > Poales > Poaceae > Triticum > Triticum aestivum. The sequence continues at coordinate 340,103,412 of NC_057802.1, read as the reverse complement.
CCGAGGCCTCCACAAGGGTGGAGGGCGCCCACACCCCCCTAGGGCGCACCCTCCATCCTTGTCGTCGCGTCGTGGGCCCCCTTGACTTGTTCCCGACGCCAACACCTCCTATAAATCCCAAAACCTCCAGAAATAAATCTTGATCGGGAGTTCTGCCGCCACAAGCCTCTGTAGCCACCAAAAACCAATCGGGACCCTGTTCCGGCACCCTGCCGGAGGGGGAAACCATTACCGGTGGCCATCTTCATAATCCCGGCGATCTCCATGACGAGGAGGGAGTAGTTCACCCTCGGGGCTGAGGGTATGTACCAGTAGCTATGTGTTTGATCTCTCTCTCTCTCTGTCGTGTTCTTGATATGGCACGATCTTGATGTATCGTGAGCTTTGCTATTATAGTTGGATCTTACGATGTTTCTCCCCCTCTACCTTCTTGTAATGGATTGAGTTTTCCCTTTGAAGTTACCTTATCGGATTGAGTCTTTAAGGATTTGAGAACACTTGATGTATGTCTTGCATGTGCTTATCTGGGGTGACAATGGGATATTCACGTGATCTACTTGATGTATGTTTTGGTGATCAACTTGCGGGTTCTGTGACCATGTGAACTTTGGGGCATAGGGGTTGGCACACGTTTTCGTCTTGACTCTCTGGTAGAAACTTTGGGGCACTCTTTGCAGTTCTTTGTGTTGGTTTGAATAGATGAATCTGAGATTGTGTGATGCATATTGTATAATCAAACCCGCGGATACTTGTGGTGACATTGGAGTATCTAGGTGACATTAGGGTTTTGGTTGATGTGTGTCTTAAGGTGTTATTTTAGTACGAACTCTAGGGATGTTTGTGACACTTATAGGAATAGCCCAATAGATCGATCAGAAAGAATAACTTTGAGGTGGTTTCGTACCCTACAATAATCTCTTCGTTTATTCTCGGCTATTAGTGACTTTGGAGTGACTCTTTGTTGCATGTTGAGGGATTGTTATATGATCCAATTATGGTATCATTGTTGAGAGAACTTGCACTAGTGAAAGTATGAACCCTAGGCCTTGTTTCTAAGCATTGCAATGCCGTTTTTGCTCACTTTTGTTACTAGTTACCTTGTTGTTTTTATATTTTCAGATTACAAAAACCTATATCTACCATCCGTATTACGCTTGCATCACCATCTCTTCGCTGAACTAGTGCACCTATACAATTTACCAGTGTATTGGGTGTGTTGCGGACACAAGAGACTCTTTGTTATTTGGTTGCAGGGTTGTTTGAGAGAGACCATCTTCATCCTACGCCTCCCACGGATTGATAAACCTTAGGTCATCCACTTGAGGGAAATTTGCTACTGTCCTACAAAACTCTACGCTTGGAGGCCCAACACGAGTCTACAAGAAGAAGGTTGCGTAGTAGACATCACAACACTCTGCGCAGATCTAGTCCTCACCCACCTACAATTAGTTATTCCCAGCATGCCAGGCAACGACCAAAGCTTCGATGTCGACCCCTATCTGCGTTACATCTTCGGCGAGGAGAATGAGCCGGAGCAGGTCGGGGAGCAAGAGCTTCATCGGTCGGTGCAGGCTCCATGGCCCATCAGCAGCGATATCGGCGTGACAGTCCTTGGGCGCACAATCGACATATTGCAGAGGAGGTGTGATGAGCAGTTTGCCAACCACCATGCAAAAGATCCAGAGCTGATCGGCGGCATGATCGACAACCCACCCGAAGAGCCGCCGCCACTAGTGCTCATCGAGAGCCTGATGCCCCACAAGGAATGGACAGAGGACCTCTGCGATTCAGTTAAGACACAGGCAGCCTGCGGCTTCATCATTTCCTGCGGCGGCCGTGTCAACCTCGATCCCGATGTTGTGGTGGCTAGGCATGAGCTCATCCTTGGCACACTTGACGTCCCCGATGAAGTAGAACATCGCCAATGTGATATCTTGAGGATGCAGGTGATGGACTGAATTTTCTACCAGGCCAGAGACATGGAAATGGAGCGGTTCCATGGAGATATATCATGCACGCGATTGCATGCTGTCAAGCTCTTCTGGAAGAGGCCCAGCAGCCCCAAGAGCATCCCAGCGCCAGTAGCTCCGTAGGCGGAGGCGGGTCAGGACACTTGGAATGAACGGCCGCAAGGGTGCTATGCTGATCATGGAGTCCAAGAAGACCGTCGTCGGAAGTCCGCCGGCTCAGCCTTTTAGCCTATATTTTATTATAATTGTATGCATGTGTAGGTCGTGAGTGTTTTGGGCCTTGCCGCATGTGGCATTTTAAATTATCCTGAATATGTGAGACAATTATTAACCGTTGCCAATGTAAATTTGCCTCAACAGCGAGCAGAGCGTGCAGGGCGCCAGAGCCGAGCGTGCCGCGGCCGCCTCAATGGCGAGAAAAACGCGCGGATGGACGCGAGCAGAGCGAGCCGCGGCAACCTCAACGCGAGCAACCATGTGGCCAACCTTCTGGCACCCCGTGGGAGACGCAACGGCGCATCCATAGGACACGATGGTGATATCTTGACCGTGTGTGATAGTGGGCAGACACGTACACGTACATCCAAGAACGCGGGCCCATGTTTTGGGCTTCCGATGCGTGGCATACGGTTGATCCAAAATAACTATTTGCGATGAGTCAGAACAACAGAAACGGACTTTGTAGGCCCAGAACCATCAATAAATTTTGACTTTGTTTCTCGTCACATTGCAGATTACAATGCAATAAGTAATTGCAAATCTATTCACACCTATCAAACTAACATATGTTCACACTTAGCACCGAGCTATAAAAACTATCCACTCGAAAATTACTTCACAGTTCCTCTCCTCATCACCCACAAAACTAGTCTTTCCTGTCAAGTCGTTCCGCCATGACCGGTAGGAGGATTTTTGGGTGGACATAAAACCAGGCAGCAAAGGCCAAGGCCGCGGAAGCACTAGAGAGGTCCCGCCACGAAGCGGCAGCCGCAGCAGAGATGTCCCGGTGCGCCGCGGAGCCCTTGAATGAGCTCTCACGGGCACGCGAGGGCTCTCACAAGCGCACTCGCCACGTCGGGGATTGCGACGAGCTGGCGTTGCTGAAGTCCTTGGCCGATGACGACGACATTCTCGCTGGCCTCATTAAGTAGCAGGAGCTGGTCGGCGGCTTGATGAAGCTGCTAGAGATCAGCGATGCCTCGGTTGAAAAGGCGACCAGCCTCATCGAGCAACACATGGGTGACAATGCGAAGCTCCTCAAGGCGCTCGCCAAGAAGGAGGAGGAGGCCGCCGGCTGGAAGATGTTGCTGACAACGGTTGTCGAGGAACTGATGGGTGACTTGACGAAGCTCCGGATCAAGCGCGGGCAGGAGGTGGAGGAATCCGTGGCTGCTTTCAAGCAAAGTCATGAGGAATTGAAGAAGGAGCTGGAGGATGTCGTCGCTCGGTGATCCATCGACGAGTAGAGACAGTAGCGACCCAGATCATTGTCTGCGATTTCCTTCTTCTCTTGCCCCCGTGTCTTTCGCGCTTTGCCGCATGTGGCATTTTAAATTATCTGGAATATGTAAGACAATTACTATCTGCACCATTGTAAATTTGTCATCGTATTCTCCATTGCCAGTTTATTTGTCGTCGTATTATCAGTTGCCCTATGTGGCAATTTAAATTAGGCCGGAATACGAGTTGAAAGCACGAACAAAGCAAATGTTGCCATGGGATCACAAGCAAACACCCTCCGTCCAGGTGCTTTAATTAACCCATTAATGGAGAATTTGTGAGCGAGGCGGGCGGCGGCTGGTGGATGGAGGTCAAAGAGCTCGCTTCCCGGTGAGCATGGGCGACCTTACTGCTCGAACGTGTCCCGTCGAGCCTGCGAGGTGGACATGATGCACACATCCCGTCGAGCCTGCGCGGCGGACTGCTCGCATGCGTCCCATCGAGCCTGCACGGCGTACTTCTCGCGCTCGTCTCGTCCAATCAAACAGCTGCACGCACGCCACTAAGTATGGTTAAATTTTGACACGGTTCATATAATACAACCGTTTGCGATATTAACGTGTCAGCTATTTGTTTCAAAAGGACTTTGTTGGCTATTAATGTGTGCGCCTTGTCTCAAACTGGACGACTTTTTTTACCACGGCATATATGTGCCATGTCATGAAACCGTGCCAAGTTTCATGTTTTTTGGGTGAGTTTTCAATTTACTGGGATTTAAAAACCGAGATTCTCAATGTTTCAGGATGACAAGAAGTTTTAATTCATTCTCATTCCTTAAATGAGACCTAAACATGCACCCAATGCCACATGTACGATTTCCCACCCATTTTGCTTCACTGGAGCATGTGCTTGTAGTTCAAATTTGAATTATGGACTACATTAAATGCCTAGAAAACTTAATTAATATATACAATGGCCAAACGAACCCTGAATAGTTTTAAATTTCAGCACGACTCTCCTATTATTCTATGTTGCCTGTAGAAAACAAAGTTCAAGGCAAGAAGAGGCATCGATTATCGTTTCACCCACAAGAGGGGCATGTTTCCCTACCAGAACCACGAGGGTTGCGAGAAGCTTCGGTTTGTAAGAGGCTTGTAATATAGCTTCGCCCAAATTGGACAATTATATGTGCCATGTAGTGATACCATGCCAAGTTTCATGATTTCCTGGTGAGTTTTGGATTTACAGAGATTTAAAAATTGAGATTCGCAATGTTTGTGGCCAAGCCAGGATGGCGAGACGGTTGAATTCATTCCCATTCGTTCCATGGGACCTAAACATGCACCCCAAGGAAACATGTACGTTTTTTCTAGCCATTTTGTTGCACATGTATTTGTACTTCGGATTTGAATTCTGGACATTAAATGCCTAGAAAACTCAATTAATGAATAAAAAAGGTCAAATGAATCCTGAATAATTTCAAAGTTCAGCGCGAATCTCCTGTTGTTCCGTGTTGCGTGTAGAAGAAAATACAAGGCTAGAAGAGGGAGCGATTATTGTTTCGCCCGCAAGGGGACACGTCTCCCTACTGAAACCACGAGGATTCTCGCGACAGGCTCCAGTTTGTAATAAAGCTTGGCCCAAATTGGCAATGTTTTACCATGACATATATGTGCCATGACGTGACACCATGCCACCTTTGATGACTTTCTGGTGAGTTTTGGATTTATGGGGATTTAAAAACTGAGATTCCAAATGTTTGTGGACGAGCCAGGACACCGGTACGATTGTAATTCATTCCCATTCCTGGCATGGGACCTAAACATGCACCCTAGGACACATGTATAATTTTTCTAGCCATTTTGGTGAAGTGGAGCATGTATTTGTAGTTCAGATTTGAATTATGGACGTTAAATGCCTAGGAAACTCAATTAGTGTATAAAAAAGCGAAATGAACCCATAATAAGTTTAAATTTCAGCACGGATATCATGTCGTTCAATGTTGCCCATAGAAGAAAATACAAGGCGAAAAGAGGCAGTGAATATGTTTCGCCCACAAGGGGAACACGTTTCCCTGTCAGAACCATGAGGCTTCTTTGAGAGAAGCTCCGTTTGTAATAAAGCTTGGCCCAAATTGGACAATATTTTTACCATGACATATATGTGCCATGACGTGACACCATGCCAACTTTCATGACTCTTCGGTGAGTTTAGGATTTACGGGGATTTAAAAACCGATATTCCAAATGTTTGAGGATGAGCCAGGACGCCGGTACGGTTTTAATTCATTCCTATTCCTGGCATGGGTCCCAAATATGCACCCAAGGACCCATGTATAAATTTCTAGCCATTTTGGTGAACGGGAGCATGTATTTGAAGTTCAGATTTGAATTATGGACATTAAATGCCTAGAAAACTCAATTAGTGTATAAAAAGGCCAAACGAACCCTGAATAAGTTTAAATTTTAGCACGGATATCATGTCGTTCCATGTTGCCCGTAGAAGAAAATACAAGGCGGAAAGAGGTAGTGATTATCATTTCGCCCACAAGGGGGACACGTTTCCCTATCGAAACCACGAGGATTCTTTGAGAGAAGCTCCGGTTTGTAAGAGGCTTATAATAAAACTTGCACCAAAATGGACGAAACAAATTCCTCGACATCTATGTGCCATGTCGTGACACCATGCCAAGTTTCACGATTTTTGGGTGAGTTTTGGATTTACAAGGATTGAGAAACCGAGATTCTTCTCACGAAATGTTTTCAAATAGCACAGGATTCACTCACGAAAGTCGTGTGCCTACCAAGCCATGGTCGATGCCCCCCTTTCCCCCTGCTGCAAGCGCGATCTGAGTCATGCGTTCTGATTGGCCAGAACCCAAACCCCATGGATCATATGTCCGCACCATTGGATGCTCCTAGATTGAACGACAATCCTCAGCCCTTTCGATAGCACATACAATACATGGGTAAGCACTGTGCGCATGCGTTGTGCTAGCTCACGCTTCCTTCTCTACTAAGTTTTCTATATTAATGTTGTTATATATCCAAATAGGCTACCGTTTCCTGCCACTCCTCTCATTGGTTTCCCGCCTCTTCTCCCATCGTTTTCCCGCTACCAGTGTCAGTGCTCATTGAAGGCTAGGCGGCGACACACCAGCCATGTCAATATCGCACACAGTTTCTAAAAGCACAAATGTGTGTGATAAGAGGGAGTAGGTCCCATAGGCTGACCAGCGTGAAATACCTTAAAGGCAAGGAGGCAATTCCTATTAGCAAGGTGCGGCTTCCCATCTGCTAGTCTAGTCGAATAGAACGCAGAAGTTAAGCATGCTCGGGCTGGAGTAGCCCAAGGATGGGTGACCTCAAGCTTCATTTAAATGCTATGACATGGTCATTATATAGATAAAGGATCTTTGTTTTGCTAATTTGTAGACTATCACTACAAAAAAAAGACACATCCGTGACATTTTGGGAAGAACGAAATTTTTTCCTGTCATACTTATGACACTTCTATGACGATAATTGTGACAAAACCCGGTATCACCATAGATGTGGTGGGGTCCTACTTCTATGACAAAAAATCATGACAGAAAATGGGATTTTCATCCTGGGCGGGCCGGAGACGCAGCTGCGACATTCTTTGGGCCGTCCATGACGGAAAAATCCATGGTAGAAGCGAGGGCGAGGAAAATATCGGGGTGTTCCCGGTTACAGTGGGTGGTCGGGGCTGAGCGATGCGCGTTTCTCTCGTACACGCATGCGCGTGGGTGCGAGGCGTTGGGCTCTAACTGAACCCGAGCGATTGCACTGCAGGCTACGCGTTACTGAACCCGAGCGATCGATCGATAGCTGTTAACTGAACCCGATCGAGCGATTCCTTCGCTACTGCTGCTAACTGAAGCCGATCAATGCTGCCTCTGGATGAACAGTGAGCGTTGCTGGGGGTTGGATGAACAGTTCCCGGTGGGGGTGGATGAACAGGACCCCGTGGTGTTGCCTCTGGATGAACAGGACCTCGATCGATCGAGCCGGTTGGGGCTGGATGAACAGGACCCCGTAGAGGGCAGGATGAACAGGACCACCCCGTGGAGGGCTGGATGAACAATAGACGGTGGAGGGCTGGATGAACAGTAGCCAGTGGAGGGGTGGTTGAACAGGAGCCCGTGGAGAGGGCTGGTTGAACAGTAGCCGGTGGAGTAGCGCGCGGTGGAGGCTGGATGAATAGGAGCCCGTGGATGAACAGTCGCAGGTGGAGGCTGGAGGAGGTCGACGGTGGATGAACAGTAGCCCGTGGAGGCTGGAGGGGGTCGACGGTGGACATGAATAATATCCCGTGGAGTCCCGTTTTGCGGTACGCTACACCCCTCCCGATGAACAGGACCCCCATTTCGATCGTAGCGCTCCAACACAAGTCTGTTTCCTTCGTTTTGCGGTACGCCACACCCTTCCCGATCAATAGGACCCCCGTTTCGACCGTAGGAGGTCCGTTTCCTCCGTTTTGCGGTACGCCAGACCCCTCCCGATGAACAGGATCCCGTTTCGACCGTGGCCGGTCAAACACAAGGCCGTTTCCTCCGTTCTGCGGTACGCCAGGCCTCGTTTCCATCGGCTGTTCCGTCCAAGCCCTCCCGATGAACACGACGACGCATTTCGTTCCGACCCAGCCGGTTGGCTCCCAATGAACACGACGACGACGCAGTTTCTCCGTTCCGACCCAGCCATGTACACGAGCCCTGGCCGTACGTATGCGCGAATAGGCGTTCGAGACCCTGCCCGTATGTACTTACGTGGCCGTATTTTCTGTCTTGCACACTAGCCGTTGTACGTACGTGTACATGCTACGTGCGCGCCTCTACTACGACACGTGCGCACCTCTACATCGACCAGTATGTACGTGCACGTTCGCGGCCAGAATGACAACGCTACGTACGCTTCGACCAGGTGGGTCCCGACTGTCAGGCACTTCCTTGCCTGCGAAGATGTAGCTGGTGGGTTCCAGCAGTCAGGGGGCGAATCATTTTTTTTGCCCAGACGCACTTCCTTGCGTGCGAAGATGTAGCTGGTGGGTCCCAACAGTCAGGGGGAAACATTTTTTTTGCGAAATACGGTGGCCCGTCCGGTGGGTCCCCGCTGTCAGGTGGAGGAACAATTATTTTGCGCGTAATAAGGAGGCACTTCCTTGCTGCGGCCGTGGACCCAGCTGTCAGCCTCTCCATGTACAGTCCACGTCCGATGGAAGCCGTTCCTTGACCACGTTGACCACGCCGCGCCGAGAGCACCAGGGAGGTGGACGACGGCGAGGCCTAGGAAGGGGACGACGCGGAACCAGGGAAGAAGCGACAGTGGATGCCCACGCGTAGAGGAGTATGAGGGTTCACTGGTTCGCTGCGGTGTGAGAGGCTGCCGTCGCCGCAGAATAACAGGGGGTGTGGGTGAGTAGTGGGATGGCCTGGCCAGCGGTGGGAGTAGTAGGGGGCGGTGAGGCCTCCGCCGCATCGCAGCCGGCCATAGAAGGCAGGAGCACGAGGCATGACCGGTGCTGGTTTGGGCGGCTGGAGCAAGAAGAGCAGAGATTGAAGAAGCACTACGGCCGTTGGATGGACATCGTACGGTCACTGGAGCTAGAATCGTGCATATTGACTAAGTTGACAAAGCCCTCCATCCCCGTTAACTTACTAGGCCCACAAGTCAGCCTACCACTATATTGGGTCCCAGCTAGCAGGGGGAGTATTCTTTTTTTTCTACGTAATAAGGAGGCACTTCCTTGTGTGCGAAGATATAGCTGGTGGGTCCGAGCTGTCAGCGGCGGTAACATTTTTCCACGAAATATAGAGGCCCTTTCGGTGGGTCCCAGATGTCAGGTGGAGAAATCATTATTTTGCACGTAATAAGGGGGCATTTCCTTGCGTGCAGCCGTGGACCCAGCTGTCAGCCTCTCCATGCACAGTCCACTTCGGATGCATGCCGGTCGTTGACCATGTCGACCAGGCCGCGCCGAGAGCACCAGGGCGGTGGACGACGGCGAGGCCTAGGAAGGGAACGACACGGAGCCAGGGAAGACTCGGCAGTTGTTTCCCACGGAGGGGAGTACGACTGTACGAGGGTTTACTGGTTCGTCTGCCATCGCCGGAGAATAACATCAGGTGTGGGTGAGTAGAGGGATGGCTAGGCCAGCGATGGGAGTACGGTGGGGCGGTGAGGCCTGCGCGGCAGCACAGCCGGCCGCGGGGAGGAGGGAGCAGGCAGTCCCGCCGGCGCTTGTTTGAGTGGCTGGAGCAGGAAGATCAGAGATTGAAGAAGCACGACGGCCGTTGCATGGACATCCAACAGTCACTGCTTGTACGTCAACCTTTTTTTAGGAAAGCCTCAAATCTGTGGAAAACAGCATACAACCCATCTGCCATTATTTCTAATAATTTACAGCCCATTTGCTAATTCTTAAGGTTTTTTTTGAGCCCATATTATTTTTGTTAGCATTACAGCCCATATTGTGGCCACGGTTAAAAAATTATACGAAATTTTGCATATTTTGGTGCGGTCCGAACTCTTTTTAATTCCAAAATTTCAAGTCGTGGTCAAACTGATTTTAAATATATATATATATCAATATAAAATCCAACAAATTGTCCACGCACAAAAATCAATGCAATTTAAAATCTCGAAATGAAAAAAAGAAATTTGAAACTAATTGCCGGTTTGATGTGTTTTAAAAATGTACAACCCAATTCTCATTACTGATAGGCCATTTTCTCGGCCTGCCGAATGAAGCTCTCCTTGTCTTGAAAGATTTGTAGCCCAACAGGCCTGACAAAGCGACTTACTTGGCAAATCACAAAAAAACTGGGCTGTGGCCGTGGACCCAGCTGTCAGCCTCTCCACGTACAGTACTCTTCCGATGGAAGTCGGTCGTTGACCACATTGACCACGCCGCGCCGAGAGCACCAAGGCGGTGGACGACGGCGAGGCCTAGGAAGGGGACGACGCGGAGCCGGGGAAGACACGGCAGTGGATGCCCACGCGGACAGGAGTACGAGGGTTCACAGGTTCGGCTGCGGTGTGAGGCTGCCATTACCGCAGGGCTTGGCTAGCGGTGGGAGTAGTAGGGGGCGGTGAGGCCTCAACGTCAACACAGCCGGCTACTGGAGGCAGGAGCAGGCGGTCTCGCCGGTGCTGGTTTGGGCGGCTGGTGCAAGAAGAACAGCGATTGAAAAAGCAGCAGGACCATTCGATTCAAATCCAACGGTTACTGCTGCTAGAATCGTTTGTTGACTAAGTTGACAAGCCCTGTGTACGCGTCAACTTAGTAGGCCCACAGGTCAGCCTCCCAACCGGTGCGCCCCAGATGTCAGTTGGAGTAATCATTTTTTTCGCGTAATAAGGAGGCAGTTGATTGTGTGCGGCCAGCCCAACGGAGGGACAAGGGTGGGCCGGGGAAGCCTGCGCAGCATCACAGCGGGCCACAAGAGGAGGGAGCAGGCAGTCCCACCGGCGCTAGTTTAGGCGGGTAGAGCAGGAACATCAGAGATTGAAGAAGCACGTCGGCCGTTGGATGGACATCCAGCAGTCACTGCTGCTAGAATCGTGTGTTGACTGACAAAGCCTTGCGTAAACAAGTCAGCCTCGAAATCTGTGGCGTGTACAGCCCATTTGCTATTATTTTTATAATTTGTACTCATTTTCTAATTCATATGGAATTTATTGCAGCCCGTTTTCCATTTTTAGAATTGCTGCCCATTTTCTGGTTAGTACCAGGGTTTAAAAAATTAACTAAATATGTGGGAAATTTTGAAAATTCGCAAATTTTTGCTGGGGAAAAATATTCTTAATCCAAAAATTAGTAGCCATACTAAAACAAGTTTAAAAATAAATTACTACTATGTCATGTTAAATCCAATGAAATACTCCCTCCGTCCCAAAATTCTTGTCTTAGATTTGTCTAAATACGGATGTATCAAGTCATGTTTTGGTATTAGATACATCCGTATCTAGACTAATCTAAGACAAGAATTTTGGGACGGAGGGAGTATAAGATATCAGTGAAGAACAAAAACAAAAAAAGAAACTAATATCCCATTTGCTATAATTTTTTTGGAATTTTCAACCCCTTTTGATATTACTTTTAACAGACACTGACCATACTCTTTGGCCAGGCCGGAATGCATCCCTCCTCGTCTTGAAAGATTTTGCAGCCCAGTAAGTCAGAGAAAACAAATAGGCCTAGCTTGAGTATTCTTCGAAAAGAAATACTGGGCTACCTATTTTCCCAAAGAAAAAACTGCTGGGCTGGTCATGTTGTTAGACGGGCCACAGAGACCGCACAACCCAGTTTATAGCCTGCTCCTCCGAATTACTACTAAAAAAAGTTGTGCAATTCTGTCGTTAATTGACTATACGTTGAAAATGATGTGGGTCCCAGATATCGGCAGGGTGGATTAGAGTAAAAAAATGAGGGGTTCATCTGAGTAGTAAAAGAGGCGCTTGCTTGTGTTCGGGAGTGGACCTGGTGGGTCCGTACTGTCATACTCACAACTACAGTCCTCTCCCGATTCACTATGCCGAAGAATAATATCGAATGAATGTAATGACACTATCATAGGAAATAATATCCTCCTGTTAAATCGTGAATTTAAAGAACTGGTGCATGAGCATTTAGCTTTATTTATTTATTTATTTACTTATTTATGTTTAGGGGACCATGAGCATGTACCTTGGCCGGATTCATGTGAGGACCTCCCTTCCAGTTAATTATGGGCTTCTCTATTGGGCCTTCATCAGTGGGCCGCATGTTATCAACAAGTGGAAAATGTGTTCCGTACGAAAAATAGTATTCGCTACGTACGGTACGGGGCACTAAAGGATCGAACCGTGCAACGACTTCCAAAACATTGTGTTTGTCGTTCTAACAACACGTTTATTCAACCAACAGACGAAATATACTACTGATTGTACATTGAAAACAGCAGCAGCAGTAACCAGGGCTGGGGGTGCAACAGAAGCAGTAAGCAGGCCATAAGAGTGAAGACGCAGCTCCCCGATCAATGCATTTCAGTCTTCCGTGCAACGCACGGGCACCTTACTATAGATTAGTACGACCAAAAATTGAACTAACATTATATATAGTACAATAAATGATGATGCATGTCACCTAAAATTATATCATTGAAAACTATGTTCAAATACGAATCCAACGATATTGTTTTTGTTGACATGCACTAACATTTTGTCAGTTAAATCTTCAGTCAAATTCAATGGGGGATAAACCACGACCGATGTAGTAAACCACGACCGAGTACTGGTGTAGAGGGCGGCGTTGCACGGGAGTCTCACCCCGCTCGTGGCGCGGCAGTAAAGCAGTCATATCACAAAACCCAACCACTCCCAGTAATAAGTGGCCTGGTAAAATAAAGGGACAAGCAACCATCACATCCCTCCATCTTTTTTGCATTTCATCGCTCTGCATTTACTTTCTCCGGCTCATCTCGCACACTCGATCCCTAGCTACTACTCCTAGGGCCAGTTCTTTTGGCGGCTTCCCTAGCTTCTCCCATAAGACTAGTCATAGTGGAGAGTAACATTAAGGCGCCTCACTCATTTATTTGGGCTTCTAAACTACTACTACTTGTAGTACCTCCGTTCTGGTTTATTCCTCACCATTGTAATTTGTGCTAAATTTTGACCAAAGATAACATTTCATTAGTTAAATTTATGATCAAAATTTGACACAGATTACAATGGGGACCAATAAACTAGGACGGAGGTAGTAGTTATGGGATTACTAATCTAGAAGCCTAAAAGAACTAGCCCCTGGTACTCCTACTAGTAGTAGTACTCAAGTTGGAATTCCAATTGCACGGCACAACTTGTTAGGCAAAAAATTCAATACAGGGTGTAGGAAGCAGTTTGGGAATTTGCATGCCTTTCCGACCAGTGAGATACTCCGTACAAAGTATGACAGAGAAATAACCACAGCGAAGGAAGCTAAAAGTAAACAATCAAACGAGCATTTTTGCATTTGTTTTGCATTGAATCGTTTCACAAGCTTGACTAGTACTATTTTTCTACTTTTACAAAAACCGCATCGTAATGTTAAAACGTGCATTTGCACGTACATAAGTAATAGTAGTACTCCCTCCGTCTAGGTGTATAAGTCTTCCCTCCTTCTTGGTCACGGTGCACAACCAAAGATGACTTATTGACCTGGACGGAGGGAGTAGCACAGTCTGCAAGCATATATACAGAGAGACGTGTAGTGCGACAGTACATAGTAAAGTTTGTGCTATATGCACGTACTTGCAAAATGCGTACAAATACACAAGGTTCCCAAACTTTCCCTTTTACATACTTAATTAAGGACGCTAATAATTCCTGAACGTTTGGGATTTATCATTTGCGTCCCAAAAATAATGAGATCGCCTTACGAAACAAAATTATACTCCTACTAAAAGCCACGACGCTCGAAGGAGCGCTTGCGGCGCGCCACGAGTGCCCTGGTGCGCGGCCGTTTCCCAGCGCGCCGACACAACGCCTCTTCCTCAGCCTCGCAACTCGCGAGGTGCTGATTGGCGGCTTGCCGGCGGGCGAGCGCGATCTCACCGGTGTGGTGATCCGGCGCCAACAGGTACTCCTCCTCGCTGGAAGCATGCACCCGGTCCATGTACCGCCAAGCGTAGATGAGGCGCTTGGGCCCAACTGCACTCAGGGCTTTGGCACGGGCGTCCTCCGCCACCCTCACAGCCCTCGCACGAGCCTTCTTCCAAAGAGCCAATTGCCTGACTCTCTCGGACGCGACATAGGCCTGCCACGCAGCTTGTTCCGCAGTGCGCTTCTCTTCCTCGGCCTTCTTCTCCGCCTCTATTTTGGCACGCTCTGCTGGAGGCAAAGCCTCCCACAAGGCGACATCCATTTCTTTCCAAATCTCCTCAAAGCTGGGGGGGCTCGGCGGGCGGCGCGGCGTTCTCCTCGTAGCGGGGAGCCGATGCGTCCTCCGACGCGCGTGCGGGCGAGATTGGGAATGCCGACGCGTCCACCTCGACGCGTCGCGGCGAGGAGCGGAATGCCGACGCGTCCTCCTCGACTAGTGGCGGCGAGGAATGGAACGGCGATGCATCGCGTCGCGGTGAGGAGTGGAACACCGACGCGTCCTCCTCGACTAGTGGTGGCGAGGAACGGAACAGCGACGCGTGACCGTCCGCGCGGTGCAGTGAGGGGCGCCTAGGGCTTGGGAGGGGCGATGCCATGGTGGTCGACGTGAGAGGGAGGGGGAGGAGATAGCGATGAACGTGAACATGAGGGGGAGGAGATAGCGATGTCGTGGGAGGCGCAGTATTTATAGCGAGCAATGGCACACCTATGTAAGATATTGACTAAGCTGCACTGACTTAACTGCATGTCCAGTTGCGTCACTGACATGTGGGCCAGACCCCTATTGGACCCATATGTCAGTGACCCAATGCACCTGCAGTTAAGTAACAGCTATGTGGGCATATTTGTTGGAGTAAATTACGGGGTAGGGAAGGGGTGGAAATATTGCTGGTTACAATGGATTGGACGAGCGCGGGGGGAGGCGAGCCATGCATGCAGATTTTTTCCACACGGGGTGGAGTGGTGGGACCGCCGGAGGGAGAAGGAGAGTCTGGCAGGCATATTTTTTCCACACATGGAGAGGAAAAGATTTGGAGACGAATGGGCTTCTTGCAGGTTTGGGGAACGGTGCATAATAAGTCTCATCTTGCATGCCGGGCTAGGTATAGTCTCAAGTCATTAAAAATATACACGCCCCACACATGTTCATATTTCAAGGTGCACTAAATTATTGCATGCGATGATTAAGCCTGGCCATAATGGTGGTATCTTAGCTGGTATCATGCACACGGGAATAGCAAACATGCCGATGTGGCAAAGAAAGAAGAGAGGGGGGTTAGAGTAACTAGTGTTCATGCATGCATTAACACATTTTTTTTGTGAAGAACTACAAAAACTATTCCACCGCCTCTATCTTGCTAAGAGTAGGTGAAATTTTTGAATCGAGCCCTTTAAACTAGAAGGGAGGTAGTAGTACTCTAATAGCTAACCTTGGCCCTGTTTGGATCCATGTGTTAGAGTTAGTTTGGGTTAGTTTGAACTCAACTAACCCAAAAAAAATCTAACCCACCCAAGATGTGCTTATTTGGGTTACTCCCTCCGTGTAGGTGTGTAAGTCGTCTTACGTTGTGCACCGCGACCAAGGCGGAGAGGAAAACGAGAAAACTTAATGTCTTTTTGCTAATTAATAGCATTGCATGTAATGAACTAACCACTGCATGTCATGTTTGGCAGTCTCAAGTCATTGAAAGCATGCACGGCCCACATCTCTTATTGGTTGATATGTCACAAAACAAGAAACGAGGAGGGAGTTAATGTACGGTGCCTAAGTGTTTTGAGATTATTTGGTTTTCGTAAGGTGACACACACCTAGACGGAGGGAGTAGTTCTTCTCGGGACACTAAAAAACACATTTTTCTCTCGCTCTCCCCGCAGCAGATCCCTCCCCACTTCCTCGAAGCTTCTCGACATCTCCCTCCCTCCCTCTCGCACCACCCATGAAGGCACCTCGCCGTATCCGCGCTCCATCTAACCCTGTCATCCAAACACCTCTTTCGCTAGAGTTACTTCAGGGTTAGTTCAGGATTAGAATCTTTAACTCATCTAACTCATCTAATAGTAGTTCTTATACTCATTATAATCAGTATTGTAGATATTGATATTTTTAGTATAAATTTGGTCAAACACTTTGCAAACGGTTGACGGAAGTAAAAAGGACCAAAGGGAGTATCATGCATGCGGAGTAGGCAAAACAAATTGCTCATTTATAGCCGGTCGAAGTCTCAAAGGGCGCGACCGCGCGAGGGAGGTGAAGGTCGTGGGAGGCGCGGCGGTTGACGGAATTAAGTGAAGTTGCCCACAGGCCGGCATGGCGTGCGAACAGGCAGAAGCTATACCGTCAGGCCTACGATATGGGTCTAGTAGACATGACATCTAGTGGGTCCCGCATAGTTCTCGAGAACTCTTTGGGGGCTTGCAGCCATTTATCCACCGGGCAAGCTAGCAACCCCACGCCATTCGCACGCCCTACTCGTCCCCGTCTTCTACTAGTACAGTACCTTACAACAGTTCGCTCCGAGTCGTCCCGTCCTTTCACATTACACCAGTTCAACTTCTCCTAACCCTCCTCCAAAATCCATGGCCTCCCAAATCTCCATGGTCACCGCTGAGTACCAGGTTAGAGCCATCACCGGTGATGAGTTCTTCCTCATCTACACACGTGGATCTGCGACGGTGAAAGCATGCCTTGCTCGCTTCCTACGCATGTTCAACAGTTTCAACATCTCCAAGTCGTTCACTTGTGGTCCTTCCGATTTTCATTACTGAAAACCAACGTCTAAATCTAAACCATAGTATTTTCCCTAGAACTACCAGGTTCAACATCTCGCAACATAAACCCATAAAACCATACGCCAAGGAGGTACGTAGTACTATGAATTCCATTTTCGCTCCATACCGATCGTTCTAAAAACTACTTAGTACTTATAACGCGCCATTGAAAATCAGAACTCTTAACCCTACTAAAAAATGATATTTTAAACATGGCTACTCGATCTGTGGCAACTGGCGAGCCACCGCCTCCAAGTTGTTCACCTGTGGTCCCGACCATCAACTCCTACGGATCAAATTATCACGCGAGCTGACTATTCCTACAAAGGTGCGCTCCACCACGTACCCGGTACCCGCGAATGCAGCAATCATGCACCTAGGGTTTTAGGGTTTATTTGTTAACGTTGCCTTTACGTAACACTCATGTGTGCGAGACAGCGAGAGACCGACTGCGTGCGTGCGCCTCTTCTCTTAGTATATGTACTCCATCGTTTGTCTGGTGTCCAAAAAATTATAATAACTACTAGCAATGTGCCAATGCGTTGCCACATGATCAGAGTAGATTAATACATATTCACCGATTTGATAGAAAAAAAGTCTAGTTTTGAAATACGTATATCACTAAAAAATGTTATGTTTCACTCAAAATATAATCCTTTGGCGGTTTTGATGAGATAAGGGAGGAATGTTGTTGGTTTCAAGATTCGAGAAGTGGTATATGTCTAATTTCTACTCTTACTAGCAAGATGCCCATGCGTTGCACGGAACATCAAGATCTCGTGGGAGAAAAGGATGAACGAGGGAAGGCCTTATCTGCAAATGTGGAGAGGAGTGCGGGTAAATTGCCATAGTTTTGTTCCTATCCGTCAGATATAAATTAGACGGCCTATATTGCAGGATGGCAGGCCCACCATCATCACCAACTCTGTTTTTTATCCCTACTCTTATAAAAAGCATAGTCGGTGATGATCGTGTGCCTGCCATCCTGCAATATAGGCCGTCCGATCTATATCTGATGGATAGGAAGGAAACTAGGGCATTTTTGCAAAAAGATACCCACACCCCTCTCCACACTTGCAAATAAGGCCTTCCCTTGTTCATCCTTTTCTCCCACAAGATAAAATACTCATACAAATGCATCTTCATGTTCCGGGCAACGCATGGGCATCTTGCTAGTTGTTGCAAAAATCCCATGTGTGTGTGAGAGAGAGAGGGAGAGAGGAGGAGGACGGAGTGCATGTGTGAAAAAGACACAAAGAGTGTGTGTGCGAGAGGTATCGGCTTAAAATGAGGCGATAGTGTGTGTGTGCACGATCGAGAGGGCGTGTCTCAAGAAGGGAAGAAAAATCTACATAGATACAAGGAGCGGGAGAGAGACATGTATGCGATAGTGGAAGCACGAGTGTGCGGGTGTATGAACCTATCTAGAGGCTAGTCGATAAATGTTTGTGAGAGAAATACGAGTCGGGGGTGCGAAAGCGAGAGTTTTGTGTGTGAGAGAGAGAGACGGTAGTCGGGAAGGGGAGTGGAAGTAGGAGTTGTGTGTGTGTGTGAGAGAGAGGGGGGAGTTTGTCTGATCGGTAAACAAATGAATAATGTCGGTCTGGGATGGAGACGAAAAGGAGACCACAACAAATGTTGTGTCTACAGGAGAGAGAGAGAGAGTAATTTTAGTGGTATGATTCATATCTAGAGACATATAGGGTGTGTGAGAGAATCCCATAGAGAGAAAGACAAAGTGAAAGACGAGTGGAGACTGTGTGTGGCGGTGAAAAAGAAAGCTTAGGTACCTAGTGATACGAGAGAACGGTAGAGACGTGAGAGATAATGAAAACCATGTAATGTATAATGATAGGGAGAGTGTGACACTTCTCAAGGGAGACGTCGAGAGACCATGTTTGCGAGGATAGGAGAAACATGAAGTGAGCATGTGGGTGAGCTAGAGAAAAGAGAGTGATAGCTACATGAAGGAGCATGCATGCGAGAGAGATGGGCATGAAAGGAGTGAACATAAAAGGGATTCAAATATTTGAATTCGAGATGATGATACATGTAATCCATACTCGAACCAAAATTGATCTATCAAACATGCATACTCAGATGAATTCACGCGCATCTATGTTATTTAATATGTAGATATTACTGATCCATACATTTTAGTAGAACATAATTTTGTTTAATTTTTTGAATTCAACCTTATGATTTTGAGATCATTGTATTTGTAAATCATATTATACATATAAAGGAGCAGAATTCTTTGTTGTGCTTTTGAAAGTATATATAAAAAAAATGATGTATATAGAATTTTATTCCAATCGAAAATGGATCCCGCCCGAAAAAAAATAGAATACAAACGGGATTCGAATTGAGTT
The DNA here is from genome assembly GCF_018294505.1 of Triticum aestivum. Lineage (NCBI taxonomy): Eukaryota > Viridiplantae > Streptophyta > Magnoliopsida > Poales > Poaceae > Triticum > Triticum aestivum. Next base: position 340,084,218 of record NC_057802.1, on the reverse strand, counting down.
GGCACGGTAAACGTGCACTCTGCAAAATTTGAACGAAGTGGGGAAAGTCGCAGTAACCGCCCGAAACCAAAATCTACGAGATGGAAATTACTACTACCTATCCCTGCCACGCAAAGCCTATCTGCTCGATTTCTATAGGTTTCGATAGGGGTAGGTTTGTAATTTCACTCAAACGTGACATAACCGCCTCTCACCCGGATTCATACACGGTGGGCGCCAAAACACAGTGTGTCCTCGGCCGAATTCGACTCCCTCCCCGATTCATACACGGTGGGCGCCAAAAACAAACTCTCGTCGGCAAATATTCGGTGTATGCGAGATTACCGTCCTATCCCCAACCGACTAATATTGCTGTGATATAGGAAATTTGAAACGGGGGCTAAGTTTGTAAATTTTCTCGCATTTGAGACAAGCGCGCCCTAAAGACATGGTTCCCCCTTCCTCTCCACCTCCATTTCCCCATTCGTACTCCGTGGGCGCCAAAACACCCTCTCCACCCCAGCCTCCTCCGTCCGCCACCCCATCCACCGCCGTCCTCTTCCACCATGCTGGAGCTGATACCCCGACGCCGCCGTCCATTACAAGAGATCGACCTCTCTCATCCACGGCTTCGGACCGGGATCCTTGCATCCCGTCCTCTCGCTTCATCCCCGCCGTCGTCCACCTTGCCGGCGCCGCTCCTACGACCGTCTCATCCACCGCGCCCCGCCGCCACCGTCTACCCTCCTAGATCTGCTTCCACGCCGCCGACAGCCATCGCTACCACAGCACCGTCAAATTCTCAGCAGATGCATACACGCCGCCGCACCAGAGGCGGTACTCTTTCGTATCTGCTCAACTTATTTATCGCAGCAAGAAAATAGATCGCCACTGCTTTACTCTGATTTCTTGCCCATCAGTTACTTGCTAGTTGAGAGCAAACATTGGTTGCGAAGTTGCCTTTGTCCGGTTTGCACCTTCAGATCCACCATGGCACGCTCAACACTATACTCCCAATGCTTATGGTTTTCCCCTTTTATATTCCACACTAGTTAAATCACAGTAGACTAAATTTCAAAATTGGGTGAGTCGATTTTTCAGAGCTCACTGGAATTCGCCGGTGCGAACGAAGGGGCTCGGGTGGGGACTTTGGTTTTGGGGGGCGGTGGTGGGGCCTCGCCGGACGAAGAAAACTCGACGCGGGTGGTGGCGGGGGTGGGGGTGGCGGAGGAACACGGGCGGTGGGGGTCGATGGTCCGGCCGGCGGCCCGTGCGGTGTTCTGTATGGGAAGAATCAGAGACGAGGAAGAAGAAGGGTTAGGAGACGTAGGATCTTCATCCAACCGCCTGAAATGGTCGACTGACCCAAATGACAAAAGTCACGCGACTTGAATGGAGACATGCCTTTATATTCGGTACCATCATCGTACCTGCTTAGCACTGCTCCTGAATCCATCAAGCTAAACAACGTGCCACTCATAATTCCAAACTTGTTCCTCAAGTATGAATCTGATATGATGCTGATATTACTAAAACAATTAATATTTAATTGGTGAGCTAATGTTCCTACTTTACTTTCGAAAAAGCACGTGCACCACATATAGAGAGACAGCAGGGAATTGCTTTCTTAATGTGCTCTGGTTCATCATGTGTGGGCACTGCGCAACAGACATTTTATTATCCAAAACCTGCTTGCTCTTCTTTAGCATGTTCCTCTGCAATGACTTACAAAATTGGCACCAAGGCATTGAGTGCCATTCTAGATGCAATGAAACTCATACGCTCCCCACCTGTAGATTCTTGTTCAGAATATGATCCTAATGACTATTCTAACCTCGAGGAGTCAAAGCCAGATGGCCTGTCATGTTCACCCATCAAGGTGCCTGCTCTAATTTGGCAAGGTTTTATTGATTGCGCGTATCTTGCATATGTTGTCTTGCATTTCTTCTACTTTGTTGCACCGCCATCTGCTTAGTTTACTCATCATATATGTCGAGATGCCATGCCCATCCATTATCAATACATATTCCATCTGTCATCATACCATGTTTTTCCACTCAAATGTTGTTCTTGTGCATCAGACATCAAAAAGGAAGAAGGTGATTGCCGAACCTGAAGGAGCACCAGCAAAGTCCTTGAAAAACATGGTTGTGCCGGAGAAATCAGACAGCTCCCCACTTATATTGGTTGTACAACCAGTGACACAAAACGTAGGACCGACTCCAGCAGACTGTACCCATACTTCACTGGCCACACCACTAGCCCCACCACACAGGACCTGCACTCCAGCAAAACGTATGCCGATTTCAGTTGCCATGGCACCAGCCGTACCACAGAAAAATCCCACTCCGGCAAAAAGTACAACAAGTCCACCGGCCGAAGACCTATCCCAACTGCATAGACGGCCAATTCCTGCAGATTGGAACCCCATTCTAGTTATTCCCAGTTTAAAAGACAATGCTTTCAATGTTGTTAGGGACTACGTGCATATATTCCCATCATTGGAAGATTATAGTGAAGACAAACACCATTTTCACATCTTCCTGTCCCAGTTACGTGTAAGTGTTATTATTCATGGTGATTATTTTCCTGTTTTCTGCTGATTGAACACATCAATGATTTACATTACATTGTTGTAAGTAGGCGAGGGTCAATCTGGATAGTCATGACGAGCAAAGCTTGCTTGCGCTTTCAAGGAAGCATTGCAGCAGTATTGGTGTTACCTGAGGAAATCACACTTTGATGGCAAGTCTACAAACGAATTTCTGGTGAAGTCTCCTGTGCTAAATTTAGAAGACATTGAATGGAAAAACCTTGTTATGCACTAGTCTCGTTCCGAGGATGAGGTATTGTCTATGATATCGCATGACAATTTGAACTTCTACTTTTCCGCATGTGCCTTACAGATCTTTTTTGCAGGAAATCTGCTCGAAAAAGAATTCCGGTTTGAAAAGAACGACAGTATATCGCAAATATGTTGCCCGCTGCTTTGATCTTGTTAGTACATGTTGTCCTGTATCACTGTACTTGCATACAAACCTGGTTCATTATGTGATAGCAGTATGCATGATAGCTTGCTTATCAATTGTTCGCTCCAAATTATCTGATCTGTATGAATGGTTACATTAGTGTAGAATATATCCAATGCCAATGAAAATTTTAGCTCCGCATTGTTCTTGTAAGTACCTGCTGTCCTTTATCAGTGTACTTATATTGACAGCTAGTTGTTCATGTACCATCACTCTGCAGCTTATTTTCCTTTGACCTCCATTTTCTACACATAAGATCTATATTTACTCTTACCATAAGGTTGGATAACACCGATGGTACTGAAGAAGTTTAGCTCTGCATTGCTCTTGGCTGTACCTTTTGCCTGTATCGTTGTACTTACATTTATAGCTACTTGGTTATGTAGCATCACTCTTCATCTTATCTTAAATATTCTCCATTTTTTCTTATATTGTCACATCTATATTTACTCTTAACAAAATGTAGAATAAAGGCAATGCTTATGAAGAAGGTTCTGTGGTAAACTTCTTGAATTGCCCCCCCCCCACCCATCAGCATGGACAATGGCTTTATAGAGCCTGCCTTCACCAATAATGTAAGTTTGTCCTTCTCAAGCCTTCAAACTTTGTTGTGTATATTTGGTTAGGCATGACTGCAACAACTGTTTATTTTTGGTGTTTGCATCAAATTGCATTTTTAAAGTTTATTATGTACTCCAGTTCATAAACAAAAGTTTGTCCTTCTCAATTTAAGTTTTCAGTTGTACAACGAAGTTCCTTCTTCATACCATGTAAATTAAACTATACAGGGCAAGTGATCTTATTTTGCCAATCTGAAATGGGATAAATTGACATCACACTAACCATTGATACTTATGAGTTCTTGGTCTGTAATCCAGTGGTGTCGTGAAGCTGCCAACTCCTTCACAATGTCATTTCCTGCCATGTCTTGACCTGAACAATGCCATATTGTGTTAATGCTATATTAAACTGTGTCACTTTATTCATCAGTAAGAAATGTGATAAATTGTCAGCACTGATACTTATATGTGCAAAACCTGTCATATGTCTGCTTGTTTATCTTTCAGAGTGAGGAGGGTATAAGTGTCAAACAAGTGCAGTCTCACCAGCTTGCTCAGCTGCTTGCGCTACAGCTCCCGAGCAGGGCTAACCTTTCTTGAACTCTATTGAAGTGCTGTCGATTTTGTATATTATTTTGTCGGCGTGTTTAGTTGCACTGGTGGCGATCTTTGATGCCCAGTGTATGTAATCTGTTGTCTGCTTGTGCTTTATTATCATAGTGTCGAACTTTGATGCCCAGTGGATGTAATATGCCGTAATTTCTTTATTGTATAGTCTAGGTTTTTTTTCTTATTCACGATGCTGCAGTTATTTTACTATATATATATCCTGTCTTCGCAGTAAATCGGCCAAACGGCCGTCATGCAAATCACCATGTATGATCCGCATCATGGGCCCCGTCATCTTGGTCCGTTAACAGGCCTAAATGTAAACTAGCCCACTAGTAGATTCGGGCCTTTAATAGGCCGAGTAAACCGCCGGCCCTATTTTCCCAAGAAAACTCAATGGGCCTTTAGGAGTCTGAAAAGTAGGTTGGGCCTGAAATGTGTGAAACTGCGTTATATCGACTAGAGGGGGGTGAATAGGCGATTTTTATGAATTCTTCACTGAGGAATTTGCCGGTGAGGAAATTCCTTAGTGAAGAACTACTTGCAGCGGAATAAGTACTCAAAAGTAAGCATAACAGAATACAAGCATGCTCATCATGATGAAATGAAGACAAGCACAGAGTACAGAAAGCGTAAACACAGGATAGCACAGGATGAAGACAAACAGACTGAAGAAATTGAACTGAGGAAATTGAGAAAGTCTTCAGTCAAAGTCTTCAAACACAGATATGACAAGCACACAACATAGTAATGAGGAAATGAAAGAGTTGAGGAAATAGAACCAGTAAGCTTGGTGAAGACAATGATTTGGTAGACCAGTTCCAACTGTTGTCTCAGTTGTACATCTGGTTGGAGCGGCTAGGTATTTAAACCTGAGGACACACAGTCCCGGACACACAGTCCTCACCGTATTCTCCTTGAGCTAAGGTCACACAGACCTCGCCCAATCACTCGTAGTAAGTCTTCAGGTGACTTCCGAACCTTCACAAACTCGGTCACTCGGCGATCCACAATTCCTCTTAGATGCTCTAGACCATGACGCCTAACCGTCTGGAAGAAGCACAGTCTTCAAAGGTAACAAGCGTCGGATCCACACAGGATCAATCTCTTCAGTGATGCTCAATCACTTTGGGTTTGTAGGTGTTTGAGTTTGGGTTTTCCTCACTCGATGATTTTCACTCAAAGTCCTCGGAGGATGGGATGCTCTCAAATGACAAGTGTCAGTTTCTCTCGAAGCAGCCAACCAGCTAGTGGTTGTAGGGGGCGGCTATGTATAGCCTAGGGAGCAGCCCGACATGATAAGACATAAATGCCCTTCAATGATATGATCGTTAGGTGGGTATATATTTTGGGACAGCTGGCGCATAGCACAGCAACGGTCGGAAATTTGTGTATCAAATTCCTCAGGGCAATCATGTTCCTCACTGTGTAGGCAATCCGCACTGGCGAATTCCTAACTCCTCAGTCAGAACAAATTCCTCAGAGACCAGAAGAACTTCGTCTCTGTCACTGAAGAATATGACTGACTGTATGAGATTTCCAATGGCTTCACTCGAAGGGATTGGTAGGTGTAGGATTTTGAGTTGAGCATCACATGGAAATTTTTCCTTAGTATTTCCTCGACCCCCTTTAACAGTACGGTGTTTCCTATGACTCAAGAAAGAGAAAATGAAACTACGAAAACAAAAGTCTTCACGCTTCATGTTCCTCGAATGAATACCAAGTCTTCAAGGTCACACCAATTTCTTCACTTTCAAAGTCTTCCAAAAGTCTTCAGAAATCCAAAGTCTTCAGTCGAAGAACTTCATTTTTAGGGGTCGACTTTCTCTGTAAATATCAAACTCCTCATAGACTTATAGACCTGTGTACACTCATAAACACATTAGCCCCTTAACCTATAAGTCTTCAATACACCAAAATCACTAAGGGGCACTAGATGCACTTACAACATGCCGAACAGCTCACGGGCCGGCAGCAGGCCGAAATAGACCCCGGCCCATGAATGTGCCAATCAAATCATGGGCTTATAACAGGCTAAAATTGTCTCGGTCCTTGTTTGGCCCAATCAGATTATCGGCTGCGAGCAGGCCGGATGCAAACCGGGCCGTAGTTAGGCCCAAGTATAGACGGGCTTTAAACAGGCCAAAATTAATATAGGGCCGAAATGTTAAACGGGCCCTTAACAGGCCGAAACTATTATCAGGCCGAATTACTAAATGGGCCTTTAGCAAGTGGGGCCAAAAGCATAGCGTCCAGTTGACGGGTCGAATCTGATATAGGCCATAACCACATTAGTCCCTTAACCTATAAGTCTTCAATACACCAAAATCACTAAGGGGCACTAGATGCACTTACAATCTTCCCCTTTTTGGTGATTGATGACAATATAGGTTAAGTTTTCAACGGGGATAAACATATGAAGTGTAAATACTGATATTGAGGAATTTGATTGCAAGATATAGAAGAACTCCCCCTGAAGATGTGCATAGTGAGGAATTTGCTTTTGAAGCAATGCACACTTGAAGAGTTGAATCATGGAGATCTCCCCCTATATCTTGTAATTCATACACGCATTTGACATAATATATGAAGAATTTGAAATGCATGATCAAATATGATGACTGATGTAATTCAGCATGCGTGCATTAACATTAACGAGGAATAAACATGCAGAGGAAACAACAAAAGTATCAGGCCACCATAGAGTTTAAGTTTACAACTCGATCCAGCAAAGTCATCAGAAGAACGAGAGTTGTAACTTAGAAAAAAATGCCCATATAATAGACCCGCTTGAAGACTAACTCAAATTTCTCCCCCTTTGTCATTGAATGACCAAAAGGATCGAAAATGAGGACTAACGCCCCTGAAGAATATCAAGTTGATGAAGGAGCGCCAGCGTTGTTGGGGTCGTTTGTTGATGTAGGGCCTGCCGCAGTGTCGTCCAAGTCTTCATGCTCATCGGTGTCGCGCGATGAAGAATAGGAGCTGGCCACCAAGGAAGGAACCTTGACCTTCTTGTATTTCTTCGGTGGAGGTGCAGACCAGTCAAAGTCTTCCTTAAGACCCATGTTCTTCATATCTTCTTCGCTGTAAATGTGAGACAGAACAGCCCAGGTGCGACCGAAGACTTCATGGAGGTAGTAATGGTTTTTCTTCACTTCATTATGTGTAGCAGTCATGTTGTGAAGAATTGAACCAAACTGACGCTTAACCCATTTATGGTTTCGATCCACCTTCTGGTGAAGACTCAGCAGAAGTTCACGGTCAGCCATCACACGAGGAGTAGTAGCTTGAGGATTTGGCTTGGAGGCATGGGCAGCAGAATCATGAGTGGCAGAGTCATCATTGGTGGAATAAGATGCAGCCTTGCGAAATTGACCATCCAATGGACGAATGCCTTCATCTATAACAGCTGGTGCCTTCCCTTTTTGTCAGCTGAGGAATAGGTCCGCTTGAGGACTTCAATCGGGGGCAAGTAGCTGAGGTGATTCTGAAAATGAGCTTTGTAGTTGAGTGAAGACCTTGTTCTGATGAATCTCATAATCCACGGTGCATAAGGCTTCAGCTCAAACGGTGAAAGTGCAACATTTGCCAAAGTCCTCATGTAGAAATCATGATAATTGACAGGAATGCCATGAATGATGTTGAAAACCAGATTCTTCATGATGCCAACAATTTCCTCATCAGATGAGTCGTGGCCTTTGATTGGACTCATAGTCTTCGTCAGAATGCGATAGACTGTCCTTGGTACATACTGCAATTCCTTCACGAGGAATTTTGTCCTTGAGGCTTGACCGGGCTTCAATGGCTTCATCAGCACTTGCATATAGTGATATGTAAGCTCAGGCTCTTGTACATGCAACGAGCTCCTTCAGGTGGAGGACTGATGGGCAGGGCGTGAAGTAATTCAGTGGCCGGTGCCTTATAGTGAGTATTTTCAGTCATCCAGTCCAAAACCCAGGAGTTCACATCGTCAGGATCTCCTGTGATGTGCAAAGTTGCGTAGAATTGAAGAATGAGTTCTTCATTCCAATCAACTATGTATGTGCAAAAGTTGAGGAGGCCTCTGTCATGAAGCACACTGAGGACAGGTGTGAAGCATGGCAGTGATTCCATGTCCACATGAGGAATATGCTCGTGATCGAAGACTTTGTCCTTGTTGAAGAGCAGTGAAGAATAGAAGTTGGCCTGGCTGGCGGTCCAGAAGCGCTTCCTTCTAAGACGAGCAGAATCATAGGGATTGTAGTCAGTGAAGAACACGTGCTCGCCAAAGAAATCATCAGCCTTGAATTTCTGCTTCTTTGAGAATGGATCCTTTGGCTTGGGCCGAGGAGTGTCAGTCAATTGCATTATCACCTCAGGAATAGCAATCTCAGGTTCTTCATGCTGAGGAATTTCAGCTTCTACTCCAGTGACATCCTGGCTCTTCAATTCTTCATTTACATTTTCTTCAGCACTAGTGGCTGGAATTTCTTCATGGACAGATGGGGTTGCACGAGGTTCTTCAGATCCCATTTGTACTTCAGTAGCAACAGGGGACTGAGGAATTTGCTGTAAAGGTGTGAAGAGTGGAGAGTTGGGGTGCTGACTTTCCCAAAAGTCATCATTCATCACTGGTGTGGTACAGCCAATGTCCACGTCTTCATCTTCTATTTCTTCAACGCCGACCTCTTCAGCAGTAAACTGAGGCATAGGCGAGGAAACAGCTGGAGTTGAAGGGATTTCATCCACTTAATTTCTTCATCCATCTGCTCTGACGTAGCAGCAGAAGGATTTTCTTCATCAGATCTGCTAGGGATCACATATTCTTCATCAAAAGGAACAAGGTCCTTTGATGGCATGGTTGAGATCGGAATAGCATCAATGGGGTTTGCAAAAGAGCTAGTCATAGACTTCATTTTCTTCAGGCGCACCACTAGTGGATGCCCTGGCAATTTCATCAGCGGCTGGAATGCAGTCATCAGCCCTGGAACTCACATTTTCTTCAGCAGCCTGAATGTCATCAGCGGTACTGGCATGTTCTTCAGTCGGCTGAGCAGATGCTTCAGCCTGAGGAATTTCTTGTTGCGATGGGGCTGCAACATTGGAGGTGAACTTCTCAGTCAGTTTAACAAACCTGACCTTGGCTCCTTGCCAATCAGCATAGTAAGCATTGAAATCATCGCTGAGGACTTTGATTTCAGACTGTATTTTCACAAGATCATCTATTGTCATAGAGATAACGTTGTTCTTCAGGAATTTCTCTTTCCTGTACTGCGCTTTCTTGATCTGCCTGGCCTTCTCAAATTTCCATTTCTCTTCTTGGATGAAGGCAGTCAACATATTATTTTGGCCAGGAGTCAACTTGAAATCAGGCATAGGAGTGTTTGGGTCCTTGTGCCAGAGATCAATGTAGTCGAGGATCAACTTTGGATCCAAAAGCAGAGGCACATTTGTGCCCTTGGCTCTAGCGGCCCTGACTTGCCAATCTCTGATGATTTCAGCAAGTTCTTCATCATCAGCTTCGTCTTCTTCAGACGGCACTTGGAAGGCGACCTGCTTCTTGTGAGGACTTGGGCGAGAACCTCATCCAGCAGTGGTCTTTGTCTTCAGCAGAGAGGGTCCTGTTGAAGAATTTGGTGCAGCTGAGGAACTAGCTGAAGCTCCTGAGGCAATAGAGATGCATGTAGTCCTTTGGCACGTGGCAAGATGCACATGTGTTGAGGATTTGGTCGGAGCAGCTGAGGACTTATGCGGAGGAGCTGAGGATTTTGGAGGAGCAGGAGCAGCGTGAGGAATTGGCCGTGAGGGCTTTGAGGATTCTGGCCGTGAGGGCATTGCTGAGGAACTCGGCCTTGAGGGCATTGAAGGTGAAGCACTTGGCTTACGCGTAGGCTTCTTTGCCATGGATTTCTTCGGCTTGACAGAGGCCTCAGCGGCAGCAGCAGCAGCAGAGTCTTCATTGAATTTCCTAACTACTTCTCTGGCTTGTCTAGCCAGCTTGGCCTGGCGCTTGGCCCATTCATCAGGATAATCCTCACCATGCTTGAGGCTGGTGGGATCAGCTTCTTGGCCGGGTGCCAGTGGAGGTCTTGGGCATGGAGGATTGAGTGCGAATTTCTTCATGTATTTGGGAGTAACATATTTGTACTCCCTCCACTCTCTTGCCCATCTCCTTTCTATCCTCTGAATGCGCACCTTGCGCTGATTTTTGTCCTCTTTTCCAAACTTGTCCTCATCAGGAGTGCAGTAATCCTTGTATATGTCATCAGTGATTTCAAAAGCAGTATAAACCTCAGGCCTCTTTCCTCCCTTCTGTGGCTTCTTTCCATCAGCCATTTTCTTCAGATGAGGAATTTGAACAATGGAATTCTCTGAAGAAGTATGCAACTTTTCTTCAAGGAACGCTGCAAATGAGTTAAGTTGATGAGAACCTAGAGATTCAGCAGCGGACATGAGTACCTGTGAACAGAGTATAGTTGCGAGGAATTTGGAGAGGTCATATGCGTTCTCAGAAGGTTTTCAAAAAGAACAAGTTTGAGGAATTTGACCAGATGAATCTTGAAGAATTTCACTAAGCGTTCTTTGTCTTAGGTTCCAGAGTTGTATAGATCGAAGATCCACACAATTGAGTAATCTTGAAGAAAAATTATTGCTTAGAGAAACGAATCAAGAACAGATGACATGTGAGGTGTTTAGTGTGTGAAGAATTTGAAGAATAAACACCTTTGAAGATTTTGTAGAAATCATTTGAATCAAGGAGGGCAGTAAAAGTAACTTTTAATTACCCTGGACGAAGAACACGACGAACTGTGAGGTAGAGATGAGAAGTTCGTTTGTGCAGATCTTCCACGCCCTAACTTGGCGGAGGAAGACGGCTACGGCGGCGGCGGAGTGAAGATTTCTGCGGCCGGCGCGAGTACGGTGGCGACGAGGTCGAGGCAGTGAAGCTCTTCCTCACCGACGATGATGAAGTAGCGGCGGCGCTAGGGTTTGAGAAGCTCAAGCTGGAGAGAGATCGAGCGGAGTAAAGGAAGTGAGGAAGGGAAGGGGGTATTTATAGCCACGGTGAAAAACTGTTCGCCCGAAGAATTTGGACGAACGTGCCCCTGACCCTTCTCATTCGCATGACATGTGTCACCCACGTATTGAGAAGTGGAGATCGTGTTAGATCGTGGGTGAATAGATAAGTATTTCGTGGGATGCGGGACGGTTTGAGCGGCAAAACCGAAAATTTGGATAAGATAAGTTTTAACGTTCCGTTCGCAAATTTCTTCAGCTGACAAGGACACAGTGAAGATTTTGAACGAGTTTCAAATAGAACGCACATGAAGAATTTGTGAATAGATTGGGTTGAGTATAGCATAGAGGGGGAAGGGTCCGATCACATTCACTTAGCAGAAAAAGCAACTTGAAGAATTAGCCATAAGTGAATGTTGTAGAGGACACAAACTCATATATATATATATATATATATATATATATATATATATATATATATATATATATATATATATATATAGCTAATGAAGAAAAACGACGGAAACAGTGAAGACAATGCAAAGTTGAAGAAAATGAACAACTAAGGAATTTCAAAACTGAGGAAAAACTCAAATTGAAGATTTTCAACTTTTGGTGGTGGCGTGACCCACCGTATAAGAATGATGATTTCAGACACCGCATACAATTGTCGTAGGGTTCTGAGAATCAAATTCTTTGTTAATTTCTTCACACTTAGAGTGTTATTCTTCATTGATCTAAGAAAAACGTTTCTTCATGTGTAGCACATCTAAGTCATCAATTTTGCATAAGTGTTAGGATGAGTGTCCTTTTCAAAGAACATTCGAAGATTCTAAGATATTTAGCTCACACCACAACTTGCTAAATCTCTTCTCATCCAAGGGCTTTGTGAAGATATTGGCTAGCTGTTCTTCAGTCTTCACATGCTCAATAGAAATGTCGCCCTTCAGATCACGAAGAAAATGATGACGAATCTGAATGTGCTTTGTCTTCGAGTGCTGAACTGGGTTGTGAGCAATCTTGATGGCACTCTCTTGTCACAGAAGAGAGGCACATTCTTCATGTTGATGCCGTAGTCCTTGAGAGTTTGCTTCATCCATAGCAATTGAGCATAGCAAGAACCAGCAGCAATGTACTCAGCTTCAGCAGTAGACAGTGATGCGCAGTTCTGTTTCTTCGAGGACCAACAGACCAAAGATCGTCCGAGGAAATGACATGTACCAGATGTTGACTTGCGGTCCACACGATCACCAACATAGTCAGAGTCAGAATATCCAATGAGATCAAAAGCCGAGCCCTTGGGGTACCATAATCCAAGTGTTGGTGTGTGAGCTAGATATCGAAGAATATGTTTCACAGCCTTATGGTGTGATTCCTTCGGTGTAGCTTGAAATCGGGCACACATGCAAACACTAAGCATTATATCTGGCCTAGATGCACATAAATACAATAAAGAACCAATCATGGAGCGGTATACCTTTTGATCGAAGTCAATACCATTTTCATCAGTGCATAGATGGCCATTTGTGGGCATAGGAATTTTGACGCCTTTGCAATCTTGCATGCCGAATTTCCTCAGTACATCCTTGAGGTATTTCTCCTGAGATATGAATATCCCATTGCGCTGTTGAGGAATTTGAAGACCTAAGAAGAATTTCAACTCTCCCATCATAGACATTTGATATTCTTCACTCATCATATAGGCAAATTCATCACTATAATGTTGGTCAGTACAACCAAAGATAATATCATCAACATATATTTGGCACACAAACAGTTCACCATCATAAGATTTAGTGAAAAGAGTAGGGTCGAGTGAACCGGGTCTGAAGCCTTTCTTCATGAGGAATTCCTTCAAAGTATCATACCACGCCCGAGGGGCCTGCTTGAGGCCATAGAGGGCCTTATTGAGTCCGAAGACTTTGTCTGGATGCTTTGGATCTTCAAAACCCGGGGGTTGAGAAACATATACTTCTTCCTCAAGCTTACCATTGAGGAATGCACTTTTCACATCCATTTGATATAAGATGATGTCATGATGGTTAGCATAAGCAAGTAATATGCGAATAGACTCAAGTCTAGCTACAGGTGCAAAAGTTTCATCGAAATCAATTCCTTCAACCTGTGTGTAGCCTTGAGCTACAAGTCGTGCCTTATTCCTCACCACAAGGCCATTTTCATCTTGCTTGTTGTGGTAAATCCACTTTGTGCCAATGATATTGTGCTTGCGAGGATCTGGACGTTTGACCAGTTCCCAGACGTTGTTGAGCTCGAACTGATTAATTCTTCTTGCATGGCCTGAATCCACTCAGGCTCCAGAAATGCTTCATCTACCTTAGTGGGCTCTGTGATAGAGACAAAAGCATAGTGCCCACAAAAGTTAGATAAATGGGAAGCTTTTGAGCGTGTGAGAGGACCTGGTGCTTCAATGTCATCGATGATCTTTTCAACTTGCACTTCTTTTGCAACACGAGGATGAGCTGGTTGTCGTCGAGGAATTTGATCAGCATTTTCTTCAGCACCATTTTCTTCAGCGTTTTCTTCAGGTGCATTAGCTCGACGTTCTTCACATTCTGGAATGAATTCTTCAGCAGATTCTTCAGTAGGAATGACATCCTCAGTAGCCTTGAACTTAATAGTTTCCTCAGGTGCTGGTTCATCTATCACAGAAGGTAGGTGCTCTCTTTGTGAGCCATTAGTTTCATCGAACCGCACATCTACAGTTTCAACAACCTTGTGAAGAACGTTGTTGAAGACTCTGTAGGTGTGCGAGTCCTTTCCGTAACCAAGCATAAAACCTTCATGTGCTTTCGGTGCAAATTTAGCATTGTGATGAGGATCTCTAATCCAACATTTAGCACCGAAGACTTTGTCACATTTGGTTTCTTGTCAGTGAGGAGTTCATAGGCAGTCTTCTTGAAGAATTTGTGAAGATATACCCTGTTGATGATGTGGCACGCAGTATAAATTGCCTCAATCCAGAAGTGACGAGGCGTCTTGTACTCATCAAGCATAGTGCGAGCCATCTCAACAAGAGTTCTGTTCTTGCGCTCCACGACGCCATTCTGCTGAGGAGTATAAGGAGCAGATAACTCATGAGGAATACCAAGTTCATCAAGATAGTCATCAAGACCAGAGTTCTTGAACTCAGTTCCATTGTCACTTCTGATGTGCTTGATCTTCACACCAAAGTTGGTTGAAGCCCTCGAGGAAAATCGTTTGAAGACTTCCTGCACTTCATGTTTGTAAGTGACAATATGTACCCAAGTGTAATGAGAGTAATCATCAACAATAACAAAGCCATAGAGAGATGCATCATTTGTGACTGATGAGTAATGGTTAGGACCAAAGAGGTCCATGTGAAGCAATTCGAATGGTCGAGTAGTAGTCATGATAGTCTTCGCTGGATGCTTAGCCTTTGTCATCTTCCCAGCTTCACAGGCTCTGCATAAGTGATCCTTGAGGAATTTGACATTCTCAATGCCAATGACATGCTTCTTCTTCACAAGCGTGTGCAAATTCCTCATGCCTGCATGACCAAGTCGTCGATGCCATAGCCAGCCTTCTGAAGCTTTTGCAAGTAGGCACACGGCTGGTTGCGGTCCTGTAGAGAAATCAACAATATACAAGTCTCCTCTCCTAAAGCCTTCAAAGACTTTGGAATTGTCAGCTTCCATAACCACAACACAATGATACTTGCCAAAGACAACAACCATATCAAGATCACAAAGCATTGAGACAGACATGAGGTTGTATCCTAAGGACTCGACAAGCATGACTTTGTCCATGTGTCGATCCTTTGTGATCGCAACCTTACCTAGACCCAATACCTGACTTTTGCCTTTGTCAGCGAAGATGATATGCTTCAGATGCGATGGTGATAAGGGAGCATCCATCAATAGATTCTTGTCACCGGTCATGTGATTTGTACATCCACTATCGAGGACCCACTCAGTGGCTTTGGGTTGATCATCCTGCAGATGAATTAGTGCAGCTTACGAACTCATATACTTCATCAGTGAAGAATATGACATCAATTCATCAGATCAATTTCATCAAGTAATAGAACAGATAAAGTAGTATGAGGACGTGAGAAATGAAAGTTCATTTCTTCATGATTAGCCTGCGTCCTTTCAGGCACTTTTCAGGTCTCCAGCAAATTCTTCAGACGTTTGAGCACATCTGGAGACCTGACCCTGCATAAGAGATTAGTTCTTTTTCTTCACCACCCACATCTGAAGGGGTGGCAAAGAGTTCATCACTCTGCGAGCTCCATACGAGAAAGGCGGCATAGAAGCCAATCCATTTTGTTTCACATAAGAGGAGTTAGGGTAAGCATATGAATAAGCAGAGAAATTCTTCGAGGACTTATGAACATAATGATTAGAAGAAGAATGCTCATATTCATAGCCCTTAGCTCTTCCCTACGAAACAGAGTTGTTAGCATGATGATATTCATATGAGGACTTTGATCCTTTTGAGGAATTTGATCCACGTGAGGAATTTGGTCCGTATGAGGACTTGGATCCATATGAAGAATTTGGTCCATATGAAGAATTTGTTCTGGGGTTCCTATTCTTCACAGGTGGTGTCATGAGGACATTCACCTGAAGACTTTCAAGGCACCTTTTGGGAACCCAGATTTTCTTCATAGGGGAACCGTTCCTACAGTTAGTGCCAACATATCTAGCAAATACTTCACCATTCTGATTTTTGAACAGTTTATAGTTGGAGTCAAATGACTCATCAGAAGAATGAGGAGATTCACATGTAAAGCCAAATAGATTAGATGGATCAACTGGAGGTCCCTTTGCAGCGACCCATGAGGTTTTGGGGTACTGCTCAGGCTTCCAATATGTACCATCAGCATTGAGTTTCCTCTCAAAGGCAATACCCTCTTTCCTAGGGTTCCTGTTGAGGATCTTCTTTTTAAGCACATCACAAAGAGTCTGATGCCCTTTGAGGCTTTTGTACATGCCTTTCATGTACAATTCCTTCAGCCATGCATCGTCAGTGATACTAGCAATGTCCTCAGATGAGGAATTAGTGATAGCAGAGGCAGGTGAAGAATTTGTAACATTAGAAGCATTTGAACATTCAGGTGAAGAATTAGCAGATTCACGTTCAATGCATTTCAAGCATGGAGGAGCAAATTCTTCCTGAGCAGCGCTGATTTGTTGAGTAAGTAATGAATCGCGCTCCTTCTGAAGATCTTCATAACTCACTCTTAGCTTTTCAAGATCTTGCTTTCTTTGAAGAAATTCATAAGAAAGCTTCTCATGATCAGATAAGAGAGTGTTATGTTGATCTCGAAGGGTGTCATACTTAGTATGAAGTCTCTGAAGACTTTCGGCCAAATCTTTTGACTGATCCATTTCTTCACCCAACATATCATCGCTCCTATTTAGCATGTATTGAACTTTTTCCAAAGCTCTTTGTTGTTTAGTGGCAAGGGAAGCAAGTTTGACATAGCTGGGTCCAAATTCATCACCAGGTTCATCATCACTAGACTCGGATAGGTAGCATTCAGTTACCTCAGCACTTTTTGCCATAAGGCATGATGAAGAGGATGATGATTCTGGTTCGAATGACATCGCTTTGAGAGATTCCTTGAAGTCCTCAAACCAAGGATCATGACGGGTTCGATGACCTTCGTAGACCTCAGAGTGTCGGTCCCAGATAAGCTTCGCATGATCGAGATGCATGATGTTCCTGAACTGATTTTGAGACAGACAGGAGCAGATGATGTCCTTCGCCGTGAGGTTGAGAAGAGTATACTTGCGAATGTCATCACCTTCCGCCATCTTGCACACATCGGTCAGACCGATCTCAGTGACGGTCCACAGCTCGCTGTTCATCGCCATGAGGCGCTTCTTCATCATGGCCTTCCACTTGGGATACTCGTGACCGACAAAGATGGGGCATGTCCCTTTCTTCATACCTGCGGTCGACATAACTAAAACTCCAGGCAGTTAAACCAAAATCACACAGAACAAGGGAGTACCTTGCTCCGATACCAATTGAAAGTGCGTTATATCGACTAGAGGGGGGTGAATAGGCGATTTTTATGAATTCTTCACTGAGGAATTTGCCGGTGAGGAAATTCCTTAGCGAAGAACTACTTGGAGCGGAATAAGTACTCAAAAGTAAGCATAACAGAATACAAGCATGGTCATCATGATGAAATGAATACAAGCACAGAGTACAGAAAGCATAAACACAGGATAGCACAGAATGAAGACAAACAGACTGAAGAAATTGAACTGAGGAAATTGAGAAAGTCTTCAGTCAAAGTCTTCAAACACAGATATGACAAGCACACAACACAGTAATGAGGAAATGAAAGAGTTGAGGAAATAGAACCAGTAAGCTTGGTGAAGACAATGATTTGGTAGACCATTTCCAACTGCTGTCTCAGTTGTACATCTGGTTGGAGTGGCTAGGTATTTAAACCTGAGGACACACAGTCCCGGACACACAGTCCTCGCCGTATTCTCCTTGAGCTAAGGTCACACAGACCTCGCCCAATCACTCGTGGTAAGTCTTCAGGTGACTTCTGAACCTTCACAAACTCGGTCACTCGGCGATCCACAATTCCTCTTGGATGCTCTAGACCATGACGCCTAACCGTCTGGAAGAAGCACAATCTTCAAAGGTAACAAGCGTCGGATCCACACAGTATCAATCTCTTCAGTGATGCTCAATCACTTTGGGTTTGTAGGTGTTTGGGTTTGGGTTTTCCTCACTCGATGATTTTCACTCAAAGTCCTCGGAGGATGGGATGCTCTCAAATGACAAGTGTCAGTTTCTCTCTGAGCAGCCAACCAGTTAGTGGTTGTAGGGGGCGGCTATTTATAGCCTAGGGAGCAGCCCGACATGATAAGACATAAATGCCCTTCAATGATATGACCGTTAGGTGGGTAGATATTTTGGGACAGCTGGCGCATAGCACAGCATGGTCGGAAATTTGTGTATCAAATTCCTCAGGGCTATCATGTTCCTCACTGTGTAGGCAATCCGCACTGGCGAATTCCTAACTCCTCAGTCAGAACAAATTCCTCAGAGACCAGAAGAACTTCATCTCTGTCACTGAAGAATATGACTGAACTGTATGAGATTTCCAATGGCTTCACTCGAAGGGATTGGTAGGTGTAGGATTTTGAGTTGAGCATCACATGGAAATTTTTCCTACTATTTCCTCGACCCCCTTTAACAGTACGGTGTTTCCTATGACTCAAGAAAGAGAAAATGAAACTACGAAAACAAAAGTCTTCACGCTTCATGTTCCTCGAATGAATACCAAGTCTTCAAGGTCACACCAATTTCTTCACTTTCAAAGTCTTCAGAAAGTCTTCAGAAATCCAAAGTCTTCAGTCGAAGAACTTCATTTTTAGGGGTCGACTTTCTCTGTAAATATCAAACTCCTCATAGACTTATAGACCTGTTGACACTCATAAACACATTAGTCCCTTAACCTGTAAGTCTTCAATACACCAAAATCACTAAGGGGCACTAGATGCACTTACAACATGTCGAACAGCTCACGGGCCGGCAGCAGGCCGAAATAGACCCCGGCCCATGAATGTGCCAATCAAATCATGGGCTTATAACAGGCTAAAATTGTCTCGGTCCTTGTTTGGCCCAATCAGATTATCGGCTGCGAGCAGGCCGGATGCAAACCGGGCCGTAGTTAGGCCCAACTATATGACGGGCTTTTAACAAGCTGAAATTAATATAGGGCCAAAATGTTAAACGGGCCCTTAACAGGCCGAAACTAATATCAAGCCGAATTACTAAATGGGCCTTTAGCAAGTGGGCCCAAAAGCATAGCGTCCAGTTGACGGGCCGAATCTGATATAGGCCATAATTTAGCCCAAAGCCTCTTAAAGGGACGGACCTGATCTGGGCCGTAATTTGGCTTAGAACGTGGTAGGCTTTTAACGGGTCGGATCTCATATGGGCCATTATTAGGCCCGGAACATGGCAGGCCATTAATGGACCAGATCAAATATGGGCCGGCATTTGGCCCAAAACATGGCAGCCAATTAATGGGCCGACCTACTAGGGTCCTCAAAATCTTGTGGGCCTACAGCTGGGCCGGCCCATTAATGTCGGCGAAATCTCGTGGGCCTTTAGCTGGGCTGGCCCATTATGGTCCACAAAAATCTTGTGGGCCTTCACCTAGGCCGGCCCATTATGGCCCGCAAAAATCTTGTGGGACTTTACCTGGGCCGGCCCATTATGGCCCGCAAAATCTTGTGGGCCTTTAGCTGGGCCAGCCCATTATGGTCCGCAAAATCTTGTGGGCCTTTAGTTGGGTCGGCCCATTTAAACTTTATGGGCCACTTTTGGGCCGGTCCACGTGTTAACATATCATAGGCACATCTCGCCCATTGGATGAGTGACACTTATGCCAACGCGGAGCTGACACGCGTTATCTACAGCCAATGATGATTTTACACGTGGAAAATTCCCATTGGTCCGGGCTTTTAACGGGTTATCGGATCCAAAACTGGACCCGATAGCTTAACGGCGTTCCGTTACGGTGGATGCCACGTGTCGGTCACCCTTGACGAAAGCACTTCTGTGACGCGCGATTTATCATCATGGAAGTGGACACTTCCATGATGATAATTTTGGTAATGTCATGGAACACTTCTACGACAGCACATGTATGACTATCTTGATTTTGTCATAAATTTGTCATGGATGTACATGCATGACAGAAAACGTGACCTACTGTGACAAACACGTATCATCACGGAAGTGTATTTTTTTGTAGTGTATGTTTTTATTGATTATTTTTTGCTCTAAAAATGAAAGAATGATTGACTCTATAGTGACATGTCATGGCGATTATATAAACCTTTTTCAGGTCGCATGCAGGGTATAGGGGGCAGGGTGTTTTGATCGAGCATGTCTCCCTTGTGCGGTTTATAGACGCTGCACATATATGTGGGCTCCCCGAGGTATATATATTATCCTTTACCGACAATGAGGGGCCCCACACAATCTATCCCTTTGACCCAACAATGAGAAGGGTTTGACCATGATAGTTTCCTATTGCTATGTGTGCCATGTTAGATAAAATAAAGTTTGAGCGCATGCATTGGACGCACCCCTTGCCGCGTCGAAGTTGGGAAACCGACATCGTACGTATTGAACCAGGCTTGGGGTCGGGTACGGTGTTTGGTTTGTAATGTAGTTGGTGGCCCATCGAAGTTGTGCATTCGGGACTTAAACACATCACACAGTACCATACCCATACATATTTTCGGGCCGCATGCAGTGTATACGGGGTCTTCTGATTGACCACGTCTCCCTTGTGCAGTTTTTTGTGACGACACGCATATTCGTCGGCTCCCTGAGTGTATATATAATCCCTTTGACCGATAACGAGGGGTATCTGTTGGACAGGAATGGATTCCTCCTAGTATGTGTTAGGGCCGGTCACCGTCACATGTCGTTCAACCAAAGGTCGAGCTCATGCGTTGTCAGGATTCCCTCCCACATGCTCGGATTACTGGGTTTGACCTACATCGTACCTTGCATATCTCGTCCTTAACTACGTGGCCTTCATGGTTGTTGTTTGTATCGAGAGGTAGGCACCACATCTAAATTGTACATTATTCTATATTGAAAACACGCATCACCCCTTCCAACGTACATCATTTTGGACCGCATGCAAGAGGTGCTGGTTTTGTGGTCCCTCTCGTGCGATTTTTATGATGGTTCAATCTATTGGTCCAAGCGGTGTATCGACAACAACAGTTGTCGTTTGACCAAACGATAGATTCATCGGTCTGTCTTACGGTAGGTCATGGCGACATGCATGTATGACCAAAGTATCATTACATGCATCCGCCCCGCTGACACGAAGTGGGAGGTGGTGGGTCAAGCACCCTAGCTAGCTACGACATTATGTCATTATAGATATATCCAAGGGTGCTTTCGGGTTTGCGAGGCAGGTGCTACCAAAGTTGAGCATTGTGTATTTAAAGTTTTAAACATCACACCCAATATTCCTACATATATTTGGCCACTTCCATGTGGTGCTTTCTTCTGGCCCCTCTCATCGATCTTCGATGACGCGCCCAACCATGGGCCCGCGCGGTCAAAGTTGTGCATTGGAATTTTGAACATCACAGACCACCCTTTTCACTAATATATATTTGGGCCACATACTGGTGTGGCTGTCTTCTGACCCACTCTAACATTTTTTTGCTGCAAAGACTCTGATGACACTCAACGGACACGGGAATAATTTCTTAACCGTGTGCGATGCAAGTGCGATGTGAATCACCACGACTACGCAAGCGCGAGCAAAGGTGGAGGTACTAGCTCAACCATGTGCGATGTAAGTGCGCTGTAAAATCACCACGGTTGTGCAAGCGCGAACAAAGGGTGCAGGTACTGGCTTAACCGTGTGCGATGCAAGTGCGCTGTAAAATCACCACCTACGCAAAGCTAAAGGCGAGTAGTTTATTTAGAAATTAGGACAAATCGTGTGCAATAGACTAGCTAGCTAGAAATATAAAAACAAACTACCCGCCTTGAGCGTTGCAAAAATCGGCGGTTCTGCCACTTTTCCTTATTATCATTGAAGGAAATATGCCCTAGAGGCAATAATAAAGTTGTTATTTGGTATTTCCATATATCATGATAAATGTTTATTATTCATGCTAGAATTTTATTAACCGGAAACTTGATACATGTGTGGATACATAGACAAAACACCGTGTCCCTAGTAAGTCTCTACTAGACTAGCTCATTAATCAAAGATGGTTAAGTTTCCTAACCATAGACATGTGTTGTCATTTGATGAAGAGGATCACATCATTAGGAGAATTATGTGATGGACAAGGCCCATCCGTTAGCTTAGCATATTGATCGTTCAGTTTTATTGCTATTGCTTTCTTCATGTCATATACATATTCCTTTGACTATGAGATTATGCAACTCCCGGATATCGGAGGAATGCCTTGTGTGCAATCAAACGTCACAACGTAACTGGGTGACTATAAAGATGCTCTACAGGTATCTCCGAAGGTGTTTGTTGGGTTGGCATAGATCGAGATTAGGATATGTCACTCCGAGTATCGGAGAGGTATCTCTGGGCCCTCTCGGTAATACACATCATCAGAAGCCTTGCAAGAAAAGTGACTAATGAGCTAGTTGCAGGATGATGTACTATGGAGCGAGTAAAGAGACTTGCCTATAACGAGATTGAACTAGGTATGAAAATACCGACGATTGAATCTCGGGCAAGTAACATACCAATGGCAAAGGGAATAACGTATTTTGTCATTACGGTTCAACCGATAAAGATCTTTGTAGAATATGTAGGAACAAATATGAGCATCCAGGTTCCACTGTTGGTTATTGACCGGAGAGGTGTCTCGGTCATGTCTACATAGTTCTCGAACTCGTAGGGTCCGCACGCTTAACATTCGATGACGATTTAGTATTATATGAGTTATGTGATTTGGTGACCGAATGTTGTTCGGAGTCCCGGATGAGATCATGGACATGACGAGGAGTCTCGAAATGGTCGAGAGGTAAAGATTGATATATAGGATGATAGTATTCGAACACCGGAAGTGTTTCGGAGTGTATCAGATATTTATCGAAGTACCGGAGGGATTACCGGACACCCCATGACGTTAATGGGCGATATGTGCCAAAGGGGAAGGGGCACACCAGCCCACAAGGGGCTGGCGCACCCCTCCTAGTCCGCCGGCCAAGTGGGAGAAGGAAAGGGGGGTCGGCCTCCCCCTTCCTTTCCTCTCCCCTCTCTTCATTTTCCCTTCCAGCAAACATGGTAAGGGCGGGCGAATTGGAATAGGCCCCCAAGTATTATTCCTCCTACTTGGGGCGCCCTAAGGCTATTCCCCTCCCCCTCCCACCTATATATATATGTGGGGAGGGGGTGCCTAGAACATAGACCGACAATTGTTAGCCGTGTGTGGCGCCCCCCTCCACAGTTTACGCCTCCGGTCATATCTTCATAGTGCTTAGGCGAAGCCTTGCGCGGATCACTTCACCATCACCGTCACCATGCCATCGTGCTGACGGAATTGCTGGATCAAGAGGACGAGGGACGTCATCGAGCTGAATGTGTGCAGAACTCGGAGGTGCCGTACGTTCGGTGCTTGATCGGTCGGATCTAGAAGAAGTTCGACTACATCAACCACGTTGTCAAACGCTTCCGCTTTCGGTCTACGAGGGTACAGGGACACACTCTTCCCCTCTCGTTGCTATGCATGTCCTAGATAGATCTTGCGTGAGCGTAGGAATTTTTTTGAAATTGCATGCTACGTTTCCCAATAGTGGTATCCGAGCCGGGTCTATGCGTAGATGATATGCACGAGTAGAACACAAAGAGTTGTGGGTGGTGATTGTCATACTGCTTACCACTAATATCTTATTTTGATTCGGTGATATTGTTGGATGAAGCAGCCCGGACCAACCTTACATGACCACGTTCATGAGACCGGTTCCACCGACAAACATGCAACTAGTTTTGCATAAAGGTGGCTGGCGGGTGTCTGTTTCTCCAAGTTTCGATGAACCAAATTTGACTGCGGCCGGTCCTTGTTCAAGGTTAAAACAGCAAACTTGATAAATCACCGTTGTGATTTTGATGCGTAGGTAAAAATGGTTCTTGCTAGAAGCCCGTAGCAGCCATGTAGAACTTGTAACAACAAAGTAGAGGACGTCTAACTTGTTTTTGTAGGGCATGTTGTGATGTGATATGGGCAAGACATGATGTGATATACATTATTGTATGAGATGATCATGTTTTGTAGAAGTTCCTGGCAACCAGCAGGAGCCTTATGGTTGTCTCTTTATTGTATGAAATGCAAACGCCATGTAATTGCTTTACTTTATCACTATGCGTTAGCGATAGTTGTCGAAGCAATAGTTGGCGAGACAACCACGACGCTATGATGGAGATCAAGGTGTCAAGCCAGTGACGATGGAGATCATGACGATGCTTTGGAGATGGAGATCAAAAGCACAAGATGATGATGGCCATATCATGTCACATATTTTGATTGCATGTGATGTTTATCTTTTATGCATCTTATTTTGCTTAATTAGTATGGCGGTAGCATTATAAGATGATCCATTAACTAAAATTTCAAGGTATAAGTGTTCTCCCCGAGTATGCACCGTTGCGACAGTTCGTCGTGTTGAGACACCACGTGATGATCGGGTGTGATAGACTCTATGTTCACATACAACGGGTGCAAGACAGTTTTGCACATGCGGAATACTTGGGTTAAACTTGACGAGCCTGGCATGTACAGACATGGCCTCGGAGCATTGGAGACTGAAAGGTCGAACGTGAATCATATAGTAGATGTGATCAACATAGAGATGTTCACCATTGATGACTACTCCATCTCACGTGATGATTGGACATGGTTTAGTTGATTTGGATCATGTATCATTTAGATGACCTGAGGGATATCAATCTAAGTGGGAGTTCTTAAGTAATATGATTAATTGAACTTAATTTATCATGAACTTAGTCCTGATAGTTTTTACATATCTATGTTGTAGATCAATGGCCCATGCTACCGTTCCCTTGAATTTTAATGCTTTCCTAGAGAAAGCTAAGTTGAAAGATGATGATGGCAACTACACAGACTGGGTCCGTAACTTGAGGATTATCATCATTGCTGCACAGAAAAATTATGTCCTTGATGCACCGCTAGGTGTGCCACCCTCTCCAGCAATTGTAGACATTGAGAACGCCTGGCAGTTGCGTGTTGATGACTACTCGATAGTTCAGTGTGCCATGCTTTACAGCTTAGAATCAGTACTTCAAAGACGTTTTGAACGTCATGGAGCATATGAGATGTTCCAGGAGTTGAAGTTA
This sequence comes from Triticum aestivum, assembly GCF_018294505.1. NCBI lineage: Eukaryota > Viridiplantae > Streptophyta > Magnoliopsida > Poales > Poaceae > Triticum > Triticum aestivum. The sequence goes on along the minus strand of NC_057802.1, from coordinate 340,059,154 downwards.
ATATTTCAAGCAAATTATGCCCGAGTTGAGAGATATGAAGTGTCCAACAAGTTCTATAGCTGCAAGATGGAGGAGAACAGTTCTGTCAGTGAACACATACTCAAAATGTCTGGGTATCATAATCACTTGACTCAGATGGGAGTTAATCTTCCAGATGATAGTGTTATTGACAGAGTTCTCCAATCACTGCCACCAAGCTACAAAGGCTTCGTGATGAACTATAATATGCAGGGGATGGATAAGATAATTCTCGAGCTCTTCGCTATGCTCAAAGCTGCGGAGGTAGAAATCAAGAAGGAGCACCAAGTGTTGATGGTAAACAAGACCACTAGTTTCAAGAAAAAGGGCAAGGGAAAGAAGGGAGACTTCAAGAAGAATGGCAAGCAAGTTGCCACTCCCTGGAAGAAGCCCAAGTCTGGTCACTAAGTGCTTCTACTGCAAAGGGACTGGTCACTGGAAGCGGAACTGCCCCAACTTTTTGGCGGATAAGAAGGATGCAAAGTGAACAAAGGTATATTTGATCTACATGTTATTGATGTGTACCTTACTAATGCTCATAGTAGCGCCTGGGTATTTGATACTGGTTCGGTTGCTCATATTTGTAACTCGAAATAGGGGCTATGGATTAAACGCAGATTGGCTAAGGACGAGGTGACTATGCGCGTCGGGAATGGTTCTGTCACATCCCTTGCTTGTGGTACTGCCCAGTGTTTGCATCTTCCTTGCATCATTTCTACCTTTCCCAGAAAGTTGAAATGGGGATGGCAGAAACCCCCACTAAACACTTAATCCAACTAGGTTACTAAAATATTTTTTCAATGAACCTGAAATGCCCTTCAAAAATGTTCATCATCTTTGCCTTGGTTTAGAACCTCTGACAAAAATGGTTCACATTTTTCTAGGATAGGATTGGGTCACTGAGTTAAATCATATTCTATTTGCATTTGGGCATTTAAATGCTATATAATATTTTAAATGTCCAAATATTCATGAACTGAAATGTTTACTGTTGGAAATAATCCAAATAGTAGCCCTGAGCAGTTTCATGATTTTTGGGATTGTTTTGGTATTTTTAATAAAGCCCTAAAGCCTACAAAATAATAGAAAACAGAAATAAAAGGAAAATGAACTTACCTGGCCAAACTAACCTGGCAGCCCACCTGGCGGCCCAGCACTGTGCTGGCCCATGCCAGTCAGCTGCTTCCTCCCGCCAGGCAGGCAGGGAGGTGAGAGCCGGCGCGCCCGAGCTCGCCACGCACCTCCCAGCTAACCTGCCTCATCCCGGACGCCGCTTCGCCGCGTGGATGACCCCCTGGTGGCCGCCCCGACCTCGCCGACATCCCCATTCGCCCCCTGCACCTCTCCTTCGCTCTCTCTGTGACGCCCTCGATTCAATCGTACACTAATCATACACGCAAATGTGTACGATCAAGATCAAGGACTCACGGGAAGATATCACAACACAACTCTAGACACAAATTAAAATAATACAAGCTTTATATTACAAGCCAGGGGCCTCGAGGGCTTGAATACATAAGCTCGAATACACAAGAGTCAGCGGAATCAACAATATCTGAGTACAGACATGAGTTAGACAAGTTTGCCTTAAGAAGGCTAGCACAAAAGCAACAACGATCGAAAAGGCAAGGCCTCCTGCCTGGGAGCCTCCTAACTACTCCTGGTCGTCGGCGGTCTCCACGTAGTAGTAGGCATCAACGGTGGCATCTGGCTCCTGGGCTCCGACATCTAGTTGCATCAACCGGAAAGAAGAAGAAAGGGGAAAAGGGGGAGCAAAGCAACCGTGAGTACTCATCCAAAGTACTCGCAAGCAAGGATCTACACTACATATGCAACACTATCAAAGAAGGCTGTATATCTGGACTGGGCTGCAGAAATGCCAGAATAGACGGGAGAACCTAGTCCTATCGAAGACTAGCATCTTCTGGAAACCACCATCTTGCAGCAACAGGAGGGAGTAGAGTAGCATAAAGTAAAGTAGTAGTAGTGTTATCAACCTCGGCCAGAGATCCTTTCTCGACTCCCTATGAGAAAGCAATCCCAGAGCCATACTATCCATTTATCACCTCATATCCAAGTCTCATCTCAAGTATCCAGTTCTAGTTGTATCGATTGGGATACAGCTCCAAGTGTCCGTTACCGTAGGACAGGCTATCGATAGATGTTTTCTTCCCTGCAGGGGTGCACCAACTTACCCACCACGCTCGATTAACTCCGGCCAGACACACTTTCCTGGGTCATGCCCGGCCTCGGCCAAACAATACGCCGCAACCCGACCTAGGCTTAATAGAGAGGCCAACACGCCGGACTAAACCTATGCCCCCAGGGGTCATGGACCATCTCCCCGGGAACTCCTGCACGTTGCGTACGCGGCCAGTGAGCAGACCTAGCTACCTCCTTCAACAAGGCAGGTGCTTACGCAGTCCAACCCGACGCGCGCCGCTCAGTCGCTGACGTCTATTAAGCTTCGGCTGATGCATACGACGCAGAACGCCCATACTATGCCCACATGATGGTTAGTGCTATCAGGCCAGAGGCCCCTCGGATCAAATATCCAAATCGTAGTGGATTAGGAAGGCGCGGTAACAAGCAGAGACTCACGAAAGATGTGAGCCCGTTGCCCCGTCTTGAGGACTTGCGGCAAGGGCTAAGAATGCCTGGCCATGCCTCATAATTATCTCGCGGGCACCCTCCAGGTCAACCCGACTCCACATCACTCGCAATTAAGCTCGCGCGGGTACACCTCAGAGCCGACCCGTCTTTCCAGGTAACAGTGTTAAATTCCAAGTATCCGTGTGTCCAAACATCAAGGGGAAAACCCGAGGAATCACCCCCGGTGAATTCCACTCGATGTAATCATCAAGGTGAACGTAAGAGGACCGAGGTTCACACTTGAGGAGTTGCACGACAGAGTCGTACCGGAAGTGGTTAAGGCGGAATCACCCTCGATGACCACGACCGAATAGCTACACTACAGGGTTAACATCAGAAGTGCTGTAGAGGTCTCATCCTCGGCACTCGATAGTAACCCAGTAGTGTCGAGCAACTAAGGGGAAAGTGATGTGCGGTGCCGAGCCTGGTCTTCGATCCCGTTGATTGGGTCCTCGATGATGAAGTAGGGGCAACAAGGACAAGGTGGGGGTCACTGATGGATCACTAACCAACCTATACTAAGCAGTTTAGGATAAGCAGGTAGGTAACAATAAGCAGGTTACAAAAGTAGGCTATGCATCAGAATAGGAGCAATCAATTATAGTAGCAAAATCTAATGCAAGCATGAGAGAATGGAATGAGCGATATCGGGATGATCAAAGGGGGGCTTGCCTGGTTGCCCAGACAAGAAGGAGGGGTCGTCGGTGACGTAGTCGATCACAGCGGCATCGGCAGCCGCCACGGGGTCTACCGAAGAGAAAAGGGGGAGAAACAGTAAATATAAAGCAAACGTAGCATCACAAAGCATAACATGGCAATATGCGGTGCTAGGGGTGAACTAACGCGGTACTACACGTGGAAGACAGAGGGGATAAACATTCGAGGATGAATTCCCGGCATTAGGCGGATTCCGGAGAGAGGAAAAGAGGGGGAAAGTTCCAAGTTCAGCATGCTAGGGGCATGTGACAGATGAACAGACCACGTATTCGGATTCGTTGGATTTTTCTGAGCGACTTTCATGTAGAAAACATTTTCATCCGAGTTACGGTTTAATTTCTATGAATTTTCAAAGATTAAAGCATTATGTGGAATTATTAATATTAACAGAAAAGGAATACTACGCCAGCATGACATCACTGTGACGTCAGCAGTCAACAGGACGGCTGACCAGGTCAAACTGACCAGTGGGGCCACAGGGACCCACATGTCAGCCTCTGTGGGTTAACAGTGGATTAATTACTCACACAGGGTTAATTAGGGGTGTGGGCCCGATGTGTCAGTGAGTATTCTAATTAGCAGATTAGTTTGAAAACTTAATTATCTTAATTAAGCGCAAGGACCCACAAGTCAGTGGCAGGGGTGAACAGTGCCCGCGTTGACCGTAGTCAATGCGGTCAACTGAGGCGTTGGGGCCCATGGTCAGCCTCACCGGGGTGGGCCCTACGCTTGCCAGGTCAGCGGCGGCGCCGAAGGAGCTCCGGCGAGCTCGCGCACGACGGCAGATCACCAGAGATGCTCGGAAAAGCACCACAAGACACCAAATCACACGCGGTTTGTTGCATTCGAACGAGGACTCGATGCCGCGCCGCGTGTGGTCGGTTGGACTCGGGGGTGACTGGAACTGCGCCGGCGACGAGTGGGGGCGGCGGTGGCTTTCGGGTGGAAGTGGATTAGCAGCAGCAGTGCGCAAACGGGCGAGGCAAAGGGGGGAGCGAGGTCCTACGCGCGCGGGCGAGCTAAACGGGCACTGGCGCGGGACCATTTGGTCGCCGGAAGCTCGTCGGCGATGAGCCCCCGCGGTGATGGGCTCGGGCACGTACGAGACGGCAACTACGAGCACGTTGGGGGCGAGGAGAAGAGAGCGGGGAGGAAGGAGAGCTCACCGCGGAGCACAAGGAGGCTCGGTGGCGGTTTAGGAGCTGCAGCGGCGGCGCCGGAGACGAAGAAGATCGACGGCAGCCGAAGACGGGGACGAGGACGAACGGCAGCTGCGGTGCTTCCCAGCTCCACCTGAGGGCACCAGACGACGGAGTCGACCCCGGCGGAGCTTCATGACAAGATGGCGCAGCGAGGCGGTGGCTGTGGCCGCGGTGACGACGGAGAACGGCGGCGACCGCGTCGGTCTCCTCTCCAAAACGAAGCAGAGGGAGAGGTGGATCTGGGGAAGGAGAGGTGCAAGTTGGGGAGAGGGGATCGAGGCGACAGGGAGGGATGGGATCCTTATCCCCTCTTCAGCGAGGCGCGTGGCGACGAGCGGGTTCGGCGGCGACCACTCGCGCGGGTCGGTCAAACAGGAGAAAGGGGAAGACGACAGGGGAGGGGAAGTGGGCCGGCTGGCGTGGGCAGACAGCCAGCTGGGCCGTTTGGCCCAGTGGGGCTGGGGCCTTTTTTCTCTCTTCCCTCTGCTTTCCTTTTCTTTCCTTTTTTTTGATTTATTCCTGTTTTGCAAATTGCTTAGCCACCATTAGAGGTTTTTAAAATATGTGACTTAGCTCAACAATTATAGTGCAATATTTACGGCTGCCAAAAAATGGTTTGGAGTCAAAATGATTTCATTTGAATTTTTAATAAATGATATGGCACTTTAAATTTTTGTTTTGATGATGTTTCATGTTGTTTGAGTCGCATAATGAATTTAGGTGATGTTGTTTTTCTGAAGATAATTAGTTATGAATTATTTTCTATTTAATGAACAATTTAGTTTGCATGTTTGAGAAATTTTCAATTTCACTCATAATTTGAATTGGAATTTGACTTTGATTTTTCATCAAGTGATAAATAGCTCAGTAAGCTTGGTGAACTGGCACCATTAACAGGGGATTACTGTAGCATGACACTGGGGGTGTTACACTCTCCCACCATGGCCGACGCCGCCGCAACCGCACCGCCGTCGTAACCGTGGCCACCGTCGCCTCCTCGTCGCCCTACCGTGTCCAGAAGCTCCGCCATAGTCCGCTTCGTCGAGAAGATTGAGCCCCGAGCGCTCGTTCACCCCGGAGCCACCGCACCGACCTCGCTTCGCCTCGCCATCGGCGGAGCTCCACTTCGCTGCCCCACTCGCTCCAGCTCGTCCCGACCCCTCTGCCTAGCTCGCCGTGACCGCTGCGAGCTTATGCCTCTCCTCCCCCTCTCCATTCTCGCTGCCCTGCGCCGTAGCGACTGTACCGAGCACACCCGCACGCGCCGCCGCTTGAGCTCGCCGCCGACGTGGCTCTGGCCACGCAACGGCCTCGCCTTCCTGTCCACTGACCTCCCCGCACCGCGTAGAGCTTTTAGGAGTTAACCCCGAGCTTCAACGCTCACCATAGCAACGGCTTCGAGTTCGCCCGAGCTCTGGCAGCTGCCAAGCTCGTCGCCGGCGTCGTTTCTGGCGACCCCGAGCTCAACCACCACCACCACTCAACGCGGCTCACTCCTAGCAACACGTAGGTAGCCTCCGTCGCCGTTTTGTCGCCGGAGTGCGAAACCCGCACCCTCCGCCGCGTTTGGTCATCGCCGGCGGCTAAACGCTGGCGATTTGACCCAGTTGACCAGGGATTTGACCCCCCTGGGTCAGTGTCATGTGGGCCCTGCCGCTGGTCAAACCTAGTTTAATAATTAAACTAACCTTAATTAGTTAGTTAACTAACTGTGACACTGACCAGTGGGCCCCACTGGTCAGGTTTGACCTAGACCGCATAGTTGACCTGCTGACACAGTGCTGACGCAATGCTGACGCAGTAATGCCTTTTCTGGAATTATTCTTATTCAGGAAATTCCAGAAAATAGTGCTAACTTCTAAAAATCATAGAAATTAATCTGTAACTCCAAATGCAAAGTTTTATATATGAAAAATGATCAGAAAATCCAATCTATCCATCTGTACTATTTTCATGCATGTTAGAACAACTTATAGCTGCTTTTTACGACGAATCATATAAATGTCATTTGAATATCCACATATGGAGTTTGAATTTGAATCTTGGATTCAAACCAACTCCATTTATCTTGTTGTTAGTTGCATTAGCTCAAACCATAGCATATTGCCATGTCATGATCATGCATCATATTGTTGCATTGCATTGATTGTGTTCCTTCTCTGTTGCCGGTATTTGTCCGCTCTCAGTAGAAGTGGTTCCGATGATGAGTTCGATGACACCGATGAAGAGCTATACTATCTTCAGAAGTGCCATGCAAACAAAACCCCCTTGTTCATTCCGATACAATCCCACTCTCTCACTCCTGCTCTCTTTTACTGCATTTGGACAACAACGAGCCAACTGTTACATGATGCGGTAGTTGAACCCCCTTTTCCTCTCCATGACATGTCATTGCCACAATAAATAGATGAAACCCACTAGCATTAGGAGTTGTTTGAGCCCTGATGTACCTACCCCTTCATGCTTGTTTGTCATGCCTGCTACTGCTTAGAGTTGAGTCAGGTCTGATTCATCGGGGATGAATTGGAATGTGGTGAACATGTCCTACTGTTGAGAGCTAAGTGTGTGAACACGATTTGGTAAAGGTAGCGGTGAGAGGCCATGTAGGAGTACATGGTGGGTTGTCTCATTGAAGCCGTCCTCAGGAACTGAGTTCTGTGTTTGTGATCCATGAACAGCTACTACCACACGTTGGGCCCTGAAATATAACCCCGCTCGACTTATTAACCCCCCTTGTCCTCTGTCCAGGAGTTGCAAGTAGTTTCTGGTGTTTGTAGTATGCTGGAGGCCGTGCACAGCGCTGACCCGAGGGGTGGGCTGTGATGCGGTAGGCAAGTGACACGGTGTACCGGGACGCCCGTTTGGTGCCTCGGGAATCCTGCACACATTGTTCGGGGCCATAAGTGGAAACCTCGGCCGGACTCCCTTCGGATGGAATCTGAATTGGCGATAAACCTAGACTAGGGATTTGTGTGGTTAGTCATGCCGTGGTCTACAGCCACGTCGGCTTTCGCTTGAAGTCTGCCGAGCACATGTCGTGTGCAGACGCTAAGTGGTGGAAACATGTGTAAAGAGGTACACCCCTGCAGGGTTATAAATGATCTATTCGAATAGCCACGTCCGCGGCAAAGGACTTCTGGGTTGCCTATAAAGTTCATAGACAAGTGAAAGTGGATACTCTAAAATGCGCAAGATAAGCGTGAGTGCTATGGATGGCGTTCTCGTAGGGAGACGGGAGCGGATCCATAGAGGTGTATTGATTGGTGAATATGTGGACTCGTGTGCGCCACCTCGAAAGTGTTACTTGCAGTCGTAGTTCAGGATAGCCACCGAGTCAAAGCTGGCTTGCTGCAGTTAAACTCCACCACCCCCTTTGTTGATACTGATGCATATGTAGCTAGATCTGATGTAAGTCTTGTGATAACCCACAAGTAGAGGGGATCGCAACAGTTTTCGAGGGTAGAGTATTCAACCCAAATTTATTGATTCGACACAAGGGGAGCCAAAGAATATTCTCAAGTATTAGCAGTTGAGTTGTCAATTCAACCACACCTGGATAACTTAGTATCTGCAGCAAAGTATTTAGTAGCAAAGTAATATGGAAGTAATGGTAACAGTAGCAAAAATAATATTTTTGGGTTTTGTAGTGATTGTAATAGTAGCAACGGAAAAGTAGATAAGCGGAGAACAATATGTGAAAAGCTCGTAGGCATTGGATCGGTGATGGAGAATTATGCAGGATGTGGTTCATCATGTAACAGTCATAACATAGGGTGACACAGAACTAGCTCCAATTCATCAATGTAATGTAGGCATGTATTCCGAATATAGTCATACGTGCTTATGGAAAAGAACTTGCATGACATCTTTTGTCCTACCCTCCCGTGGCAGCGGGGTCCTAACGGAAACTAAGGGATATTAAGGCCTCCTTTTAATAGAGTTCTGGACCAAAGCATTAACACATAGTGAATACATGAACTCCTCAAACTATGGTCATCACCGGGAGTGGTCCCGATTATTGTCACTTCGGGGTTGCCGGATCATAACACATAGTAGGTGACTATAGACTTGCAAGATAGGATCAAGAACTCACATATATTCATGAAAACATAATAGGTTCAGATCTGAAATCATGGCACTCGGGCCCTAGTGACAAGCATTAAGCACAGCAAAGTCATAGCAACATCAATCTCAGAACATAGTGGATACTAGGGATCAAACCCTAACAAAACTAACTCGATTACATGATAAATCTCATCCAACCCATCACTTTCTAGCAAGCCTACGATGGAATTAGTCACGCACGGTGGTGAGCATCATGAAATTGGTGATGGAGGATGGTTGATGATGACGACGGCGACGGATTCCCCTCTCCAGAGCCCCGAACGGACTCTAGATCAGCCCTCCCGAGAGAGTTTAGGGCTTGGCGGCGGCTCCGTATCGTAAAACGTGATGAATCTTTCTCTCTGATTTGTTTCTCCCCGAACACGAATATATGGAGTTGGAGTTGAGGTCGGTGGAGCAACAGGGGGCCCACGAGGCAGGGGGCGCGCCCCCCACCCTCGTGGATAGGCGGAGGCCCCCTGACGTGGATTCTTCTTCCAGTATTTTTAATATTTTCCAAAAATAAGTTCCGTGGAGTTTCAGGTCATTCCGAGAAATTTTGTTTCTGCACATAAATAACATCATGGCAATTCTGCTGAAAATAGCGTTAGTTCCATTCAAATCATGCAAGTTTGAGTCCAAAACAAGGGCAAAAGTGTTTGGAAAAGTAGATACGACGGAGACATATCAACTCCCCCAAGCTTAAACCTTTGCTTGTCCTCAAGCAATTCAGTTGATAAACTGAAAGTGATAAAGAAAAACGTTTACAAACTCTGTTTGCTCTTGTTGTTGTAAATATGTAAAGCCAGCATTCAAGTTTTCAGCAAAGATTATAACTAACCATATTCACAATAACACATAGGTCTCATGTTTACTCATATCAATGGCATAATCAACTAGCGAGCAATAATAATAAATCTCGGATGACAACACTTTCTCAAAAAAATCATAATATGATATAACAAGATGCTATCTCGCTAGCCCTTTCTGAGACCGCAAAACATAATTGCAGAGCACCTTTAAAGATCAAGGACTGACTAAACATTGTAATTCATGGTAAAAGAGATCCAGTCATAGTTATACCCAATATAAATTAATAGTAATGGATGCAAATGACAGCAGTGCTCTCCAGCTAGTGCTTTTTAATAAGAGGGTGAGGCCCTTCGCAGAGGGAAGCAGGGATTTGTAGAGGTGCCAGAGCTCGATTTTGAAATACAAATAAATAATATTTTGAGCGGCATACTTTCATTGTCAACATAACAACCAAGAGATGGCGATATCTTCCATGCTACACACATTATAGGCGGTTCCCAAACAGAATGGTAAAGTTTATACTCCCCCTCCACCACAAGCATCAATCCATGGCTTGCTCGAAACAACGAGTGCCTCCAACTAACAACAGTCCCGGGGGGAGTTTTGTTTGCAATTATTTTGATTTGATTTACATAAAGCATGGGACTGGGCATCCCGGTGACCAGCCATTTTCTCGTGAGTGAGGAGCGGAGTCCACTCCTCTTGAGAATAACCCGCCTAACATGGAAGATACGGACAGCCCTAGTTGATACATGAGCTATTCGAGCATACAAAACAGAATTTCATTTGAAGGTTTAGAGTTTGGCACATACAAATTTACTTGGAACGGCAGGTAGATACCGCATATAGGAAGGTATAGTGGACTCATACGGAATAACTTTGGGGTTTAAAAGGATTGGATGCACAAGCAGTATTCCCGCTTAGTACAAGTGAAGGCTAGCAAAAGACTGGGAAGCGACCAACTAGAGAGCGACAACAGTCATGAACATGCATTAAAATTAATAAACATTGAGTACAAGCATGAGTAGGATATAATCCACCATGAACATAAATATCGTGAAGGCTATGTTGATTTGTTTCAACTACATGTGTGAACATGTGCCAAGTCAAGTCACTTGAATCATTCAAACGAGGATACCACCCCATCATACCACATCACAACCATTTTAATAGCATGTTGGCACGCAAGGTAAACCATTATAAACTCCTAGCTAATTAAGCATGGCGTAAGTAACTATGATCTCTAATTGTCAGTGCAAACATGTTTATTCATAATAGGCTAAATCAGGAACGATGAACTAATCATATTTACAGAAACAAGAGAGGTCGAGTTCATACCAGCTTCTCTCATCCCAATCAGTCCATCATATATCGTCATAATTGCCTTTCACTTGCACGACCGAACAATGTGAATAATAATAATAGTGCATGTGCGTTGAACTAAGCTGGAATCTGCAAGCATTCAATAAACAGGAGAAGACAAGGAAAAATGGGCTCTTGGTTAAATCAACAATAATGCATATAAGAGCCACTTCAAAAATTTCAATTATGGTCTTCTCCTATCGACCCCCAAAGAAAAGAAAAGAAATAAAACTATTTACACGGGAAAGCTCCCAACAAGCAAAAGAAGAACAGAAAATCTTTTTGGGATTTCTTTTTAATTATTATTACTACAGCAAGAAAGCAAACTAACTTAAAGCTACAACTAATATTTTTTCTGGTTTTTCTTAAGGTTTATTAAACACACAAGAAGAAAGCGTAAAAAGAAAGTAAACTAGCATGGATATTACAGTGAAAAAGTATGAGCACCGACATCTAGCAATGAGTGTGTGAACATAAATGTAGTGTCGATGGGAAATACGTACTCCCCCAAGCTTAGGCTTTTGGCCTAAGTTGGTCTATTGCCACGGATGGCCTGGCGGATATCCAAAGTTATAACCGGGGTCGTACTGAGATGCAGCGGCTATTGCCTCCTGAGCTACCGCGTGGCGGCGAGCTGCCTCCGCCCTCCTCTCGTACTCATCTGCCTCCTCTCTAGTAATAACATGTCTTCCTTTTGCCTGATAATCAAAGAAGGCAGGAGCAGGGAGAGTAATATGGACAGCGCGACGTCTGTCAAAGATTAAGCGATACTGGAGGGACTGCTCGTTCCTCTCAAGAAAACAATGATGAACCACGGCATTATAATCTAAATAAACATTAGGCAGCTCAACATCATACTCACGTATAGGTACCTCAAGAAAATTAGCTATACGGGTTGGATAAATTCCTCCAAAGAAATCCATTAATTTTATTATTATGCAACCTACGTGCGACAATGGCTCCTAAATTATAATGTTTGTCTCCTAACACAGCACTCCTGAGAACACTGAGGTCAGGGACACACATGTGACATGCTTCATCCTTATCATTTATGCACCTACCTATGAAGAGAGCAAAATAATGTATAGCAGGAAAATGAATACTCCCTATGGTAGCTTGTGTTATATCTCTAGATTCCCCCACAGTTATACTAGCAAGAAAATCTCTAAATTCAGATTTGCGTGGTTCACTAGTACTACCCTATTGTGGAAGTTTGCAAGAAGTGGTAAAATCCTCTAAGTCCATAGTATAAGAATTTTCATAAAGATCAAACAGGACAGTTTGAGAATTGCGTGAAGATGAAAATTCAAACCTCCTCACAAAGGAACTAGTGAGATAGTGGTACTGACGGCACTTTCTGCCTCGAAGCTCACAAGATCAGCGTTACGCAAATATGCGTTAAATTCTTCCTTGATTCCCGCTCGATCCATAAAGTCTTGTAAAGGCCATTCACAAGGCCGCACTGGGGCGTCCCTTGGTGGTTCATCGTTAGCATCACGCATTGCAAGACTGGGTCCTTGCTTCCTTGAAGAACCACCTTGGTACATTTTCCTAAACATATTTCTTCCTCTGAAAAATTTCTGAAAATTTTAGTAACTTCAAATAAAAGTGAACCAAGCTCAACAAAATTGATAGCAACTACTCCTACAAGTGCCTAGAGACTATATCATGCATTAGAACTACTTGGAACCATATAAATTTGACATGCAAGCTCAAGAACATGGTCACCTAGGGAGCACAAATTTGCAATGAATAAAGCACTAGAACAAAAACTAATTGGACTAATGGAGGAGTCACATACCAAGGAACAATTCCCCAAAGCAGTTTTGTGAGAGGTGCTTTGAGCAAGGAGATCGAAAATCGCAGCAAAATGAGCTAGAACTCGTGCTTGAGCTGGATGGTGATTTTTTTGGGAGGAAGAAGGAGTGTGTGGGTGCAGGAATAAGTGGAGGGGAGCCACCGTGGGCCCACGAGGCAGGGGGCGCGCCCTGGACCCTCGTGGCCAGGTGCTTTCTCCCCCTGCTGTGTTCTCAGTGCCAGATATTCTCAAATATTCCAGGAAAAAAAATCATATTCCAATTTCGGGGCATTTGGAGAACTTTTAGTTTCGGGGTATTTTTATATTGCACGGAAAATTCAGAAAACTGACAGAAAATACAATTTTTACTTTATTTCAACTAAATAACAAAAAGTAGAGAGAGGGTACAGAAGGTCATGCTTTCTAACTTCATCCATCTCATGCTCATCAAAAGGAATCCACTAACAAGGTTGATCAGGTCTTGTTAACAAACTCATTCCAACTAACATGGAACCGGAAAAATTTCGAATAACACTATGTTACCTCAACGGGGATATGCACATCCCCAATAATAAGAATATCATATTTCTTTTTGACAGTATGAAGAGGAAATTCAAAACCTCCAATAATAATCGATGGAATTTTTCCAATAGAATTGATACTGTGCACTTGAGGTTGTTTCCTCGGAAAGTGTACCGTATGCTCATTGCCATTAACATGAAAAGTGACATTGTCTTTGTTGCAATCAATAACAGCCCCTGCAAATTCAAAAAAGGTCTTCCAAGAGTAATAGACATACTATCGTCCTCGGGAATATCAAGAACAACAAAGTCCGTTAAAATAGTAACGTTTGCAACCACAATAGGCACATCCTCACAAATACCGACAGGAATAGCAGTTGATTTATCAGCCATTTGCAAAGATATTTCAGTAGGTGTCAACTTATTCAAATCAAGTCTACGATATAAAGAGAGAGGCATAACACTAACACCCGCTCCAAGATCACATAAAGCAGTTTTAACATAGTTTCTTTTAATGGAGCATGGTATAGTAGGTACTCCTGGATCTCCAAGTTTCTTTGGTATTCCACCTTTAAAAGTATAATTAGAAAGCATGGTGGAAATTTCAGCTTCCGGTATCTTTCTTTTATTCGTAACAATTTCTTTCATACTTAGCATAAGGATTCATTTTGAGCATATCAGTTAATCGCATACGCAAGAAGATAGGTCTAATCATTTCAGCAAAGCGCTCAAAATCCTCATCATCCTTTTTCTTGGATGGTTTGGGAGGAAAAGGCATGGATTTCTGAACCCATGGTTCTCTTTCTTTCCGTGTTTCCTAGCAACAAAGTCTCTCTTATCATAATGTTGATTCTTTGATTGTGGGTTATCAAGATCAACAGCAGGTTCAATTTCTACATCATTGTCATTGCTAGGTTGAGCATCAACATGAACATCATCATTAATATTATCACTAGGTTCATGTTCATTACCAGATTGTGTTTTAGCATCAGAAATAGAAATATCATTTGGATTCTCAGGTGTGTCTACAACAGGTTCACTAGAAGCATGCAAAGTCCTATCATTTTTCTTTTTCTTCTTTTTAGAAGGACTAGGTGCATCTAAATTATTTCTCTGAGAGTCCTACTCAATTCTCTTAGGGTGGCCTTCAGGATACAAAGGTTCCTGAGTCATCTTACTAGTTCTAGTAGCCACTCTAACAACATAGTCATTATTCTTATTATTCAATTCATTGAGCAAATCATTCTGAGCTTTATGTACTTGTTCTACTTGAGTGATAACCATAGAAGCATGTTTACTAATGAGTTTAAGTTCACCTTTAACATTAGCCATATAATCACTCAAGTGTTCAAGCGTATCGGAATTGTATTTTAACTGTCTACCAATATAAGCATTGAGGTTTTCTTGTTTAACAATAAAATTGTCAAACTCATCTAAGCATTGTCTAGCAGACTTATAACAAGGAATATCACCTTCATCAAATCTATAGAGAGAATTTACCTTTGCTACTTGTGTCGGGTTATCAAGACCATGAGTTTCTTCAATAGGTGATGAATTAAGACCATATATTTCCTCAACGGGCGGTAAATTAAGACCATGTATTTCTTCAATAGGAGGTAAATTCTTAACATCTTCAGCTTCAATACCTTTTTCTTTCATAGATTTCTTTGCCTCTTGCATATCTTCAGGACTGAGAAATAGAACACCCCTCTTCTTCGGAGTTGGTTTAGGAATAGGCTCAGGAGTTGGCTCAGGAAGTGTCCAATTATTTTCATTTGTCAACATATTATTCAATAGAATTTTAGCTTCATCCGGTGTTCTTTCCCTGAAAACAGAACCAGCACAACTATCCAGGTAATCTCTGGAAGCATCAGTTAGTCCATTATAAAAGATATCAAGTATTTCATTTTTCTTAAGAGGATGATCAGGCAAAGCATTAAGTACTTGGAGAAGCCTCCCCCAATCTTGTGGGAGACTCTCTTCTTCAATTTGCACAAAATTATATATATCCCTTGAAGCAGCTTGTTTCTTATGAGCAGGGAAATATTTAGCAGAGAAGTAATAAATCATATCCTAGGGACTACGCACACAACCAGGATCAAGAGAATTAAACCATATCTCAGCATCACCCTTTAATGAGAATGGAAATATTTTAAGGATGTAAAAGTAGCGAGTTCTCTCATCATTAGAGAAAACAAGGTGGCTATATCATTTAATTTAGTAAGATGTGCCACAACAGTTTCAGATTCATAGCCATAGAAAGGATCAGATTCAACCAAAGTAATTATATCAGGATCAATAGAGAATTCATAATCCTTATCAGTAACAAAGATAGGTGAGGTAGCATAAGCAGGATCATATTTCATTGTAGCATTCAGAGTTTTTTGTTTAAGCTTAGTTAATAATTTCTTAAGATCACTTCTATCATTGCAAGCAAGAAAGTCTTTTAGTTTCTTCATCCATAACATAGCCCTCAGGCACAATAGGCAATTCATATTTATTAGGGGGAGAGTCTTCATCATCACTATCATCAATATTATCAGTTTCAATAATTTCATTCTCTCTAGCCCTAGCAAGTTGTTCATCAAGAAATTCACCAAGTGGCACAATAGTATCAAGCATAGAGGTAGTTTCATTATAAGTATCATGCATAGCAGAAGTGGCATCATTAATAACATGCGACATGTTAGAATTAATAGCAGAAGCAGGTTTAGGTGTCGCAAGCTTACTCAAAACAGAAGGTGAATCAAGTGCAGAGCTAGATGGCAGTTCCTTACCTCCCCTCGTAGTTGAGGGATAAATTTTTGTTTTCTCGTCTTTCAACTTCCTCATAGTGACCAGCAGATATAAATCCCAAGTGACTCAAAGAATAGAGCTATACTCCCCAGCAACGGCGCCAGAAAATAGTCTTCATAACCCACAAGTATAGGGGGTCGCAACAGTTTTCGAGGGTAGAGTATTCAACCCAAATTTATTGATTCGACACAAGGGGAGCCAAAGAATATTCTCAAGTATTAGCAGTTGAGTTGTCAATTCAACCACACCTGGATAACTTAGTATCTGCAGCAAAGTATTTAGTAGCAAAGTAATATGGAAGTAACGGTAACAGTAGCAAAAGTGGAAAAGTAAATAAGCGGAGAAAAATATGTGAAAAGCTCGTAGGCATTGGATCGGTGATGGAGAATTATGCAGGATGTGATTCATCATGTAACAATCATAACATAGGGTGACACGGAACTAGCTCCAATTCATCAATGTAATGTAGGCATGTATTCCGAATATAGTCATACGTGCTTATGGAAAAGAACTTGCATGACATCTTTTGTCCTACCCTCCCATGGCAGCGGGGTCCTAACGGAAACTAAGGGATATTAAGGCCTCCTTTTAATAGATTACCAGACCAAAGCATTAACACATAGTGAATACATGAACTCCTCAAACTATGGTCATCACCGGGAGTGGTCCTGATTATTGTCACTTCGGGGTTGCCGGATCATAACACATAGTAGGTGACTATAGACTTGCAAGATAGAATCAAGAACTCACATATATTCATGAAAACATAATAGGTTCAGATCTGAAATCATGGCACTCGGGCCCTAGTGACAAGCATTAAGCATAGCAAAGTCATAGCAACATCAATCTCAGAACATAGTGGATACTAGGGATCAAACCCTAACAAAACTAACTTGATTACATGATAAATCTCATCCAACCCATCATCGTCCAGCAAGCCTACGATGGAATTACTCACGCACAGCGGTGAGCATCATGAAATTGGTGATGGAGGATGGTTGATGATGACGACGACGACGGATTCCCCTCTCCGGAGCCCCGAACGGACTCCAGATCAGCCCTCCCGAGAGAGTTTAGGGCTTGGTGGCGGCTCCGTATCGTAAAACGCGATGAATCTTTCTCTCTGATTTTTTTCTCCCCGAACACGAATATATGGAGTTGGAGTTGAGGTCGGTGGAGCAACAGGGGGCCCACGAGGCAGGGGGCGCGCCCCCACCCTCGTGGACAGGTGGAGGCCCCCCTGACGTGGATTCTTCTTCCAGTATTTTTAATATTTTCCAAAAAAAAGTTCCGTGGAGTTTTAGGTCATTCCGAGAACTTTTGTTTCTACACATAAATAACACCATGGCAATTCTGCTGAAAACAGCGTCAGTCCGGGTTAGCTCCATTCAAATCATGCAAGTTAGAGTCCAAAACAAGGGCAAAAGTGTTTGGAAAAGTAGATACGACGGAGACGTATCATCTTGCTGGGTACATTTGTACTCACGTTTGCTTAATTTATGTTTTTCCAGAGAGACTTCAGTCTTGCTAGTAGTTTCGCGTGGACTTCAACGTTTAGCTTGTTACCTCAGCTACGATCTTGTGCCCTCGGCAGGGTCTTGCAGATAGTCAGGCTTCTCAGCCTTTTCATTTGTAGTTGTCTGTACTCAGACAAGTTAAGCTTCCGCTTATGCTTGTTGCTTGTATGACTTGAATGCTGGGTCATTAGACCCATGTTTGTAATATCTGGCTCTTTAGAGCCTAATGAATAAATACTTTGAGTCGTAGAGTTTTGTTGTGATGCCATGTTGTATTTGCACATATCGAGCATATTGTGTGTATGTTATTGAAATGCTTGGTATGTGTGGGATCCGACAACCTAGTTGTTTATCCTTGGTAGCCTCTCTTACCGGGAAATGTCTCCTAGTGCTTCCACTGAGTCATGGTAGCTTGCTACTGCTCCGGAACACTTAGGCTGGCCGGCATGTGTCCTTCTTCGTTCCTGTGTCTGTCCCTTAGGGGAAATGTCATGCGGTGTCTACCGGAGTCATGTTAGCCTGCTACAGCCCGGATTCTCCGGAGTCCTATTAGCCCAGCTACCACAGCCCGGATTCACTCGCTGATGACCGACACGTTCGTTGCTGGGTCATGTATGCCTGTCCCTGTAAGTTAGTGCCACTTTGGGTTTACGACTAGTCATGTCGGCCCGAGTTCTCTGTCATATGGATGCTAGCAACACTATCATATACGTGAGCCAAAAGGCGCAGACGGTCCCGGGCCAGGTAAGGTGGCACCCGTGGGAACCGTGCACGAGGCCGCAAAGTGATATGATGTGTTACATGCTAGATCGGTGTGACTTAGGATCGGGGTCCTGACAGGTTCCATGGTCGATGTGATCGCCGTCGGCACGCTACCTCTACATCGACCTTCGGGATTAGTTTTAGACATGAATAATTGTTATTTGGTGCCAGCGTTGAGCATGAACATTATATCTGGATCTTGTTTAGTGTGAGACGGTTATTCATTTAAATCAGACAATAATGGTTGTTAAATTTATATGAGTAATATCTTTTATGGTCATGCACCCTTGAAGAGTGGTCTATTTTTGTTGAATCTCGATTGTGGTGATACACATATTCATAATATTGATGCCAAAAGATGCAAAGTTGATAATGATAGTGCAACATATTCGTGGCACTGCTGTTTAGGTCATATTGGTGTAAAATGCATGAAGAAACTCCATGCAGATGGGCTTTTGGAATCACTTGATTATGAGTCATTTGATACTTGCGAACCGTGCCTCATGGGCAAGACGACTAAAACTCTGTTCTCCGGAACAATGGAGCGAGCTAATGACTTATTGGAAATAATACATACCGATGTATGTGGTCCGATGAGTGTTGAAGCTTGCGGTGGGTATCATTATTTTCTGACCTTCACAAATGATTTGAGCAGATATGGGTATATATACTTGATGAAACACAAGTCCGAAACATTTGAAAAGTTCAAAGAATTTCAGAGTGAAGTGGAGAATCACGTAACAAGAAAATACAGTTTCTACGATCTAATCGCGGAGGCGAATATTTGAGTTACGAGTTTGGCCTTCATTTAAAACAATGTGGAATAGTTTCACAACTCACACCACCTGGAACACCACAGCGTAATGGTGTGTCCCAACGTCGTAACCGTACTCTATTGGAGATATTGTGTTCTATGATGTCTCTTACCAATTTACCTTTATCATTTTGGGGTTATGCATTAGAGACGGCTGCATTCACGTTAAACAGGGCACCGTCTAAATCCATTGAGACAACACCGTATGAACTATGGTTTGGCAAGAAACCTAAGCTGTTGTTTCTTAAAGTTTGGGGTTGCGACACTTATGTCAAAAGGCTTCAGCCTGAAAAACTGGAACCCAAATCAGAGAAGTGCGTCTTAATAGGATACCCTAAGGAGACTATTGGGTACACCTTCTACCACAAATCCGAAGGCAAGATATTTGTTGCCAAGAATGGAAACATTCTAGAGAAGGAGTTTCTCTCGAAAGAAGTGAGTGGGAGGAAAGTATAACTTGATGAGGTAATTGTACCTTCTCTTGAATTGGAAAGTAGCTCATCATAGAAAACCGTTCCCATGATGCCTACACTAACTAGAGAGGAAGCTAATGATAATGATCATGAAACTTTAGATCAAGTTACTATCAAACCTCATAGGTCAACCAGAGCACATTCCGCACCAGAGTGGTATGGTAACCCTGTTCTGGAAGTCATGTTACTAGACCATGACGAATCTATGAACTATGTAGAAGCGATGAAGAGCCCAGATTCCGATAAATGGCTTGAGGCCATGAAATCTGAGATAGGATCCATGTATGAGAACAAAGTGTGGACTTTGGTTGACTTGCCCGATGATCGGCGAGCCATAGAGAATAAATGGATCTTCAAGAAGAAGACTGATGCTGATGGTAATGTTACTGTCTAGAAAGCTCGACTTCTAACGAAAGGTTTTCGACAAGTTCAAGGAGTTGACTACGATGAGACTTTCTCACCCGTAGCGATGCTTAAGTCTGTCCGAATCATGTTAGCAATTGCCACATTTTATGATTATGAAATCTGGCAAATGGACGTCATAACTGCTTTCCTTAATGGATTTCTTAAAGAACATTTGTATATGATGCAACCAGAAGGTTTTGTTGATCCTAAAGGTGCTAATAAAGTGTGCAAGCTCCAATGATCCATCTATGAACTGGTGCAAGCATCTCGGACTTGGAATATACGCTTTGATGAGGTGATCAAAGCATATGGTTTTATACAGACTTTTGGAGAAGCCTGTATTTACAAGAAAGTGAGTGAGAGCTCTGTAGCATTTCTAATATTATATGTGGATGACATATTATTGATTGGAAATGATATAGAATTTCTAGATAGCATAAAATGATACTTGAATAAAAGTTTTTCAATGAAAGACCTCGGTGAAGCTGCTTATATATTGGGCATCAAGATCTACAGAGATAGATCAAGATGCTTAATTGGACTTTCACAAAGCACATACCTTGATAAAGTTTTGAAGAAGTTCAAAATGGACCAGTCAAAGAAATGGTTCTTGCCTATGTTACAAGGTGTGAAGTTGAGTCAGACTCAATGCCCAACCACTGCAGAAGATAGAGAGAAAATGAAAGTCATTCCCTATGCCTCAGCCATAGGTTCTATCATGTATGCTATGCTATGTACCAGACCTGATGTGTGCCTTGCTATAAGTTTAGCAGGGAGGTACCAAAGTAATCTAGGAGTGGATCACTGGACAGCGGTCAAGAACATCCTGAAGTACCTGAAAAAGACTAAGGATATGTTTCTTGTTTATGGAGGTGACAAAGAGCTCGTTGTAAATGGTTACTTCGATGCTAGTTTTGACACTGATCCGGATGACTCTAAGTCACAAACCGGATACGTATTTATATTGAATGGTGGAGCTGTCATTTGGTGCAGTTCCAAGCAGAGCATCGTGGCGGGATCTACGTGTGAAGCGGAGTACATAGCTGCTTTGGAAGTAGCAAATGAAGGAGTCTGGATGAAGGAGTTCATATCCGATCTAGGTGTAATACCTAGTGCATCGGGTCCAATGAAAATCTTTTGTGACAATACTGGAGCAATCGCCTTGGCGAAGGAATCCAGATTTCACAAAAGAACCAAACACATCAAGAGACGCTTCAACTCCATCCATGATCAAGTCAAGGAGGGAGACATAGAGATTTGCAAAATACATATGGATCTAAATATGGCAGACCCATTGACTAAGCTTCTTCCACGAGCAAAACATGATCAGCACCAAGACTCCATGGGTGTTAGAATCATTACAATGTAATCTTGATTATTGACTCTAGTGCAAGTGGGAGACTGAAGGAAATATGCCCTAGAGGCAATAATAAAGTTGTTATTTATATTTCCTTCTATCATGATATATGTTTATTATTCATGCTAGAATTGTATTAACCAGAAACTTTATACATGTGTGGATACATAGACAAAACACTGTGTCCCTAGTAAGCCTCTACTAGACTAGCTCATTAATCAAAGATGGTTAAGTTTCCTAACCATAGACATGTGTTGTCATTTGATGAACGGGATCACATCATTAGGAGAATGATGTGATGGACAAGACCCATCCGTTAGCTTAGCATATTGATCGTTCAGTTTTATTGCTATTGCTTTCTTCATGTCATATACATATTCCTTTGATTATGAGATTATGCAACTACCGGATATCAGAGGAATGCCTTGTGTGCTATCAAACGTCACAACGTAACTGGATGATTATAAAGATGTCTCTACAGGTATCTCCGAAGGTGTTTGTTGGGTTGGCATAGATCGAGATTAGGATTTGTCACTCCGAGTATCGGAGAGGTATCTGTGGGCCCTCTCGGTAATACACATCATAAGAAGCCTTGCAAGGAAAGTGACTAATGAGTTAGTTGCAGGATGATGTATTACAGAATGAGTAAAGAGACTTGCCGGTAATTAGATTGAACTAGGTATGAAGATACCGACGATCAAATCTCGGGCAAGTAACATACTGATGACAAAGGGAATAATGTATGTTGTCATTACGGTTCGACCGATAAAGATCTTCATAGAATATGTAGGAACCAATATGAGCATCTAGGTTCCGCTGTTGGTTATTGACCGGAGAGGTGTCTCGGTCATGTCTACATAGTTCTCGAACCCGTAGGGTCCGCACGCTTAATGTTCGATGACGATTTAGTATTATATGAGTTATGTGATTTGGTGACCGAATATTGTTTGGAGTCCCGTATGAGATCATAGACATGACGGGGAGTCTCGAAATGGTCGAGAGGTAAAGATTGATATATAGGACGATAGTATTCGGACACCGGAAGTGTTCCGGAGTGTATGGGATATTTTTCGGAGTACCGCAGGGATTACTGGACACCCCGGGAGGTTATTGGGCCACATGGGACAAAGGGGAAGGGGCACACCAGCCCACAAGGGGCTGGCGCACCCCTCCTAGGCCGTCGGCAAAGTGGGAGGAGGAAAGGGGGGAGTCGGCCTCCCCCTTCCTTTCCTCTCCCCTCTCTTCCTTTTCCCTTCCGGCAAACATTGTAAGGGGGGGGGTCGAATTGGAATAGGCCCCCAAGTAGGATTCCTCCTACTTGGGGCGCCCAAGGATGTTCCCCTCCCCCTCCCACCTATATATATGTGGGGAGGGGGCGCCTAGAACACATACCAACAATTGTTAGCCGTGTGCGGCACCCCCCTCCACAATTTATGCCTCCGGTCATATCTTCGTAGTGCGGATCCCTGCGCGGATCACTTCACCATCACCGTCACCATGCCATTGTGCTGACAGAATTCATCTTCTTCCTTGACACCTTTGCTGGATCAAGAGGACGAGGGACGTCATCGAGCTGAATGTGTGCAGAACTCAGGGTGTCGTACGTTCGGTGCTTGATTGGTCAGATCTAGAAGAAGTTCGACTACATCAACCGCATTGTCAAATGCTTCCGCTTTCGGTCTATGAGGGTACGTGGACATACTCTCCCCCTCTCATTGCTATGCATCTCCTAGATAGATCTTGCGTGAGCGTAGGAATTTTTTGAAATTGCATGCTCCGTTTCCCAACAATCATACACGCATATTCTTATTAGACCTTGCGCGATCTTGGGCACTCCCGCCTCGCATCAATTCCTTTACCCAAATTTTAGTAGCCGCCGTACTTCAACCATCGCCCACACTCCTCCAGCACCGACCTTATTGTAGTAAAATTGCAGTAGCCGAGGCATTTGAACCGACGCCATCCCTCGTCCACCACCATCTCCACCCACCATTACTAAAATTTTCAGTAGCCGCGGCGAATCCTCAAACACCAGCCCCCCAACACAGTCCCCCTACCCTCCCCCTCCCCCTCGAACCCTAGCTCGTGGCCGCCGTCGGCGGCGCCGCTGCCAACCCCTGTTGGCCTGCCCATTCCTCCTAGCTTAGATAATAAAGTTCAGGTTACCCAGCAATTCCCATACCGTGGCCCCACTCCCCTGAGTTTTTAGATGAGACCTGCGGTGTCCCTTCCCACCAGATACACATCCCCTGCTCCAGAATGTCGCAGCCTAAGCTTGACCACGTATCCTGGGGAGCCCGACGAGCGTTCGACCAAGAAGAGGTTTATCATGGCCTCTCCCGCGGACGTTGGCGAGGTGGCCGCCGTCCGCCCCGACCTGTCTATCACAGAGCAACACGTCGTCGCAGAAGCCGACGAAGACATTGATTATGTTGCCATGCCGAAGGCATATTGCTGTATCCCTGGAAAGCTGGCTACGACATCAAGCTCGTCGACAGCGACGGCTTCACGCGGGCCATGTCATGGGTTAAGTAGTCCATCCCCAACCCCTCTGGTTCAACTGCCGTCGATCTCTTAGATGTCCCTGCCGCTGATCTCCTCCGCCAAGCGGTCAAGGATTTGCGATCCTTGTATGCCATCAAGCCCATTTTGTCATTTCTGAAGGACACGTTCTACGGCGGTGGCTTGGGATCCTCAATTGCCAAGTTAGATCTCATTGACCACGACCACGAACGGAGTTGATGCCTGCTGCCCCACCAACGGTACCTGAGGGTGTGGTCATGGGCTCGGGCGTCGAGCCGCATGAGGCCAACCTAGTGGTGTTGCGCCAATTGGATGCGAAAGAGGACAGGAGGAATCCCGAGGGAGACAACGACAAGACCATCCTACTGGTGTCTGATGCTAAGATCTTGGCAGGCTCGATGGGATCGGGAGAAGCCACGATGGGGCCTGCGTCGGGCCTCTCGGCGCTCGTGGTGGGAGCCACAGAAGGTATCCCGAGGCATGCAGATACAGACATGGACAAGGGTACGTGGGTTGCGTCGGGCCCTCCACTCACGCTGCATGCGGGGATGGATGGTGGGGCCGGTGATGGGAATCATGGACATGTACGTACGGAGACAACCTCTCCTGTGACCCCGGCATCCTGGACTCGGATCTCTCCAACCTGGCTGCCCCGGATGACGTGGAGTCGCATCTGCCTGCTTCTCGTGAAGAACAAAGAGCCCTAGCAACACTCACGGAGGGGATGACCTCGCAAGAAGCTTTGGCATTCACCCGGCTCAAAAGCTTCTGCTCCAACATTGTGAAGAAGCTCGCCCCTCCCCTTCTGAAAGAAGTCCAAGCTGCGGCGCTCCGACCGCAAACAGAGCCTTTCACCCCCAGGCGCACCACTCGCGCGACGAAGCGTTCGGCTCCTACTTACACCACCAAGGCCACCCCAGCGGAAAACATGCTGCTTAGGGCTCTAGGCCTGGTTCCCGAAGATTTCACTGCTGATGATGTGGCGGTCCAGGATCTCAAGGACTTGTTCGACTGCCCTCTTCGAGAGCAGCATGTGAGAGTGATCGCGGCCTTGTTTGGCAAGACT
The DNA here is from genome assembly GCF_018294505.1 of Triticum aestivum. Lineage (NCBI taxonomy): Eukaryota > Viridiplantae > Streptophyta > Magnoliopsida > Poales > Poaceae > Triticum > Triticum aestivum. Next base: position 340,034,254 of record NC_057802.1, on the reverse strand, counting down.
GTTCCGCTGCACGACACGAAGGCGAGCATGGCGAGAAGTGTTGAGGCTATATAAGCATGACTCTTGGTGTGTAGGAGTGGGCGGCTTCCTATGTCATGGATTTAAGCCCCACACTCATCTGCTGGAATATTTGTGGCCTCAATAACCTGACCAAGAGGAAGACGGTCAAGGAGTTCATCGACACAGTCAAGATTAGCTTAGTTTCCTTGCAAGAAACTAAATTGGATGTAATCGATAAGTACATTGTCATGCAATTCCTAGGGCCATCCTTTGACGGTTTTGCTTACGTGCCTTCGGATGAAACCCGAGGAGGTATCCTGCTGGCTTGGGACTCCACCGTGGTGAACGTGGTGGGGGTACAGAACGATGCTAACTTCCTCATAGGTTGGGTGCAACCCAAAGGTAGTGCACCGTGGTGGATTTTGGTGGTTTACGGACCGCAAGGGGATGAGCTCAAGACCAAGTTTCTTGAGGACTTGTCGGCAAGAAGAGAGACTTGCCCGGGAGCTTGGATGATCTTAGGAGACTTTAGCATGATCATTAGAGCTTCAGAAAAAAGCAACAATAATCTCAAGAGAGGCATGATGAATAAATTTAGGCGATTCGTGGATAAGCATGAGCTCAAAGAGCTATACATGCATGGGAGGCGATTCACGTGGTCCAATGAGAGAGAGAGGCCCACGCTCACCAAGATAGATCGTGTGCTGGTCTTCGTGGATTGGGAGCTGGATCACACAGACAACCTTTTGCAGGCCTTGTCTACTGGGATCTCTGATCATGCCCCACTCCAATTAACGACCAATGCTCCTTTCTTCCACAAGAAGAGATTCAGATTTGAGATGTTTTGGCTTGAGTTGGAAGGCTTCGAGGAGGTCGTGCGGGAGGCTTGGAGATGCGACGAGCGGATTACTGATCTTTTTTAGAGGTTAAATGCGATGTTGCGCAACACCGTTGCTGCCCTTCAACCTTGGGGACAGCGCAAGACTGGCAACATAAAGTTGCAGATGGCAATGGCCAACTGGATTGTGTTTAGGTTCGACAAGGCTATGGAACATAGACAGCTCACGGAGCTCGAGTGTTGGCTCAGGAACACACTTAAGCTAGCTCTGCTAGGGTTGGCTTTGCTGCAACGCACTATCGACAGGCAGCGGTCCAGATTGAGATGGCTTAAAGAAGGGGATGCCAACACCAAGTTCTTCCATGCCTTCACTAATGGGAGGACGGCGAAGAACTTTATACTGCTGATCAAGCACGGAGATGAGGTGATCACGAACCCGGATCGTACGGAGCAAGTCTTTTCTGAGACTTACCAGGACATCATCGGTACGGCGCATGCAAGGCAGTTCACCTTGGACCTAAACTACCTCGGCATGGAACCAGTAAACCTAGAAGATCTCGAGGCTATCTTTACGGAAGAGGAGGTTTGGGCAGTGATCAAGGAGCTTCACCCGGACAGAGCCCCCGGACCGGATGGGTTTATTGGTGCTTTCTACGAAAAAGCTTGGCCAATTATAAAGCATGATATCATGGCAGTCTTGCTCAAGATCTATGTGGGAGACGGTCGTGGGTTTTCTAAGCTGAATCGTGCCCTGATAGTACTGCTGCCGAAGAAGCCGGATGCAGAAAGAGTAGGTGACTACACTACAAAAAAATACACTTCCGTGATGATACGTGTTTGTCACAGTAGGTCACATTTTTTGTCATGCATGTACATCCATGACGATTTTATGACAGAATCAAGATAGTCATACATGTGCTGTCGTAGAAGTGTTCCATGATATTACCAAAATTATCATCACGGAAGTGTCCACTTCCATGACGATAAATCACACGTCACAGAAGTGCTTTCGTCAAGGGTGACCGACATGTGGCATCCACTGTAACGGAACGCCGTTAAGCTATCGGGTCCGGTTTTGGATCCGATAACCCGTTAACAGCCCGGACCAATGGGGCTTTTCCACGTGTAAAATCATCATTGGCCGGAGGAAACACGTGTTGCCTCACCGTTGGGACAGATGCCATCCACTCATTGGACAGGAGGCGCCTATGATAGGTCGACACGTGGCACGGCCCAACAGTGGCCCATTACAGTGAAAACGGCCAGCCCAGTAAAAAATAGTACGCCGGCCCATATAAGGCCTACTTGTGTCAGGTCCATTTAAGCCCACGGCCCATACGAGATGTGCCAATTCGGCCCGTCAATGGCTCGTTAAAGATTTGACAGCATTGCAGCCCATCGTCAGTTCGAGCCCGTTAACAGCCCGCTATATATTTGGGCTCAATATCGGCCCCATGAGATTTCGGCCTAGTAACGGCCCATTCAATGGATGTGCCAATTTTCACGATGTACATCTTTCGGCCTTTTAGCGACCCATTTAAATGTTGGGCTAATTTCCGGCCCGGTGTGTCTTTCAACCTGTTGACGGCCCATCAATCAGTTGGGCCATTTGTAGTCGGACCTGAGTTTCGGCCTTTTAGCGACCCATTTAAGTGTTGGACCAATTTCCGGCCCGGTGTGTCTTTCAGCCTGGTGATGGCCCATATATCTGTTGGGCCATTTGTAGTCAGACCTAAGTTTTGGCCTTTTAGCGACCCATTTAAGTGTTGGGCCAATTCCCGGCCATGTGTGCCTTTTAGCCTGTTAACGGACTATAAATGAGTTGGGCCATTTGTAGTCGGACCTGATTTTTGGCCTTTTAACGGCCCATGCCCTTCATGGTCCAATACCAGCCCGGTTTCTCTTTCGGCCTGCTAAAGGCCCACAACACAGTTGGGCCATTTACAATACGACTTGACTTTCGGCCTCTTAGCGGCCCATGCTCTTCATGATCCAGTACAAGCCCACTGTCTCTTTCGACCTGCTAAAGGCCCACAGTATAGTTGGGCCATATGTAGCCCGAACTTAGTAACGGCCTGTTAACGGCCCGTGAAATCAATTGGGCCCACCTGTTGCCCGCTTTGATGTCAGCCTGTTAACGACCCGGGAACTAAGAGGGCCGACCATTAACTTTCGGCCTGGTAACGGCCCATTAACTTAATGGGCCCACTAAAGTTCGTACATGTCTTTAGGCCAAATTAGATAATTTGAGCCCATTACGACGAGTAATTATGCACAGGACCAAAACCGATCAAGCAAAGGTATGGCATACAGGGAAAAACGTTGCACATCCAGCATATATTACAGGAAATTACATCCACTGGGCAATCAAAGATTGATGCCAGTGCAAATAAATTAACAGAACCTAACGATCTACAACGTCACAATCTGCAACCTCAGCACGGATGACGCCCATAAGCATGTGGGCAAGTTCTTGCTGCTTTGCTACACTGTCTCTGAAAACATTGATCAGTTGTTGTGTCGCACGACTCTGCACCTCTGATTCCTCCACCATTTCCATCATTCCTTCAGCCATTAATTGGTTCACAAACATACATTTTTCTGTTGCATTCGAGATAGAGGATACTGAACAGATTCAGATGTCGATTTTGGCAGGCTTGTATTATTGATAGTGGTGAGTGTCTCGACCACTGCGTCATAACATAAATTAGGAGGGGAACCAAACAGATTAATCATGAGTTATTGGCATATTACGTGGCCTAGATTTATTGGAAATAAACAATGGGGTTGCCTTGCTGTTTTCAGAGTTTGTCTTCTTATCTTCAGCAGCCTGCACTAAATTAAGACACTAGCATTGCTATCATTGGCCAAGTCAGATAATAGGAAAGCAACATTGGCACAACGAACATTTGCGCAACTAGCCAACACCAAATTCACACAATATGGCACAGCTATCATCAGCCAGGTAAGGTAATACGAAAGCAACATTGACACAATGAATGAATGTGCAACCAGAGCAGCACTACAATTCAGTAATGTGCATGATATGAGATAGTACACTCATGCAGCTCAGTATGCAAAACTACCAGGCAGTTTTCTTTACAAAAATCAACATTGGCGCCTTTAACATTTTGCTACAACTAATTTTAGATCAGATAAAGGTTGGATTCATGCTGATTAACAATATACATGCTGATGTAAAAATATAGTGATATACACAGGTACTTACATCAGCATTGGAGCACAGAGAATTCCCGCAAGATATTTTACTCGAATACAATCCCAATGAATGAAGTCTACTATCATTTAACCTTATTTTCTAAAAGAGAGATGGGTAAGAAACATGTAGAAAATATGATCAGAATGCTATAAAATTTCATGATGCCAGGATACGCACACGCTTCTTAGAATGGAGTTGACATTCTTTTGCTGGACTGGAGTGGACTAGTTCTTTGGCCACTGGAATCTTCTTATTATCACTCGGAGTTGGGTTTCTCTTTGCTGGAGCAGTATCTATGAAAAATGGAGTTGGTTTATTATCTCCTGGCGTTTGGATCTTTTGCAAAGACCTGGTTTGTAACCCTTCAGATTCTAACATAGCCGTCTTCCCCTTGCATGCCTTATATAGAAGAATGGTGCTTCAATTATAAAACATGCTACATCAGAGATGGAATAGGTACTGAAGAATAGAAAGGCATGACATATTGACATGTATTCCCTCCATTCGGAAATAAATGGATGGTTCTAGCGTATTTTAGTTCTAGATACATCCAGTTTTATCCATTTCTGCGACATGTAATCCGGACGGAGGGAGTATGATGTAAGAGCTAGGGATACGACATGACAACACAGTAAAAAAACACTGAAAACCCACTGCAGAACCAAAGTAATCAAACCCACTGATATGAGATAGTACACTCATGCAGCTCGGGATGCAAAACTACCAGGCAGTTTTCCTTACAAAAATCAACATTGTGGCCTTTAATCATACATTTTGCTACAACTAAATTTAGTTCAGATAAAGGTTGGATTCACGCCGATTAACAAAATACATGCTGATGTAAAAATATAGTGATATACAACAGGTACTTACATCTGCATTGGAGCACAGAGAATTCCTGCAAGAATCTTTCCTCACAGACGATACGAGTGCAGAAATTCTTCTATGTGTTAAGCTTATTTTCTAAAAGAGAGATGGGTAAGAAACATGTAGAAAATATGACCAGCATGCTATAAAATTTCATGATGCAAGGATACGCACACGCTTCTTAGAATGGAGTTGACATATTTTTGCTGGACTGGAGCGGACTAGTTCTTCGGCCACTGGAATCTGCTTATTATCAGTAGGAGTTGGGTTTCTCTGTGTTGGAGCAGTATCTATAAAAACTGGGTTGGTTTATTATCTCCTGGTGTTTGGGTCTTTTGCAAAGACCTGGTTTGTAACCCTTCAGATTCTAACATAGTCGTCTTCCCCTTGCATGCCTTGTATAGAAGAATGGTGCTTCAATTATAAAACGTGCTACAGCAGAGAGATGGAATAGGTACTGAAGAATAGAAAGGCATGACATATCGACATGTATTCCCTCCACCCGAAAAAAATGGATGGGTCTAGGCGTATTTCAGTTCTAGATACATCCTTTTTTATCCATTTCGGCAACATGTAATCCGGACGGAGGGAGTATGGTGTAAGAGCTAGGCATACAACAGGAGAACATGGTAAAAAAACACTAGTTGAATGTAAAATTGTATGCTAGCGGAATACGTACAGAAAAAACTAAGGCAACATACACGTGTATGATTGGGAAACTAAGATGGCATTGCAACAAAGCACTAGAACAACACTTCAATGTAAAAAAACATGGTATGGTAGACAGATGAAGTACATACTGATGAATAACAATGCATAAGATATTCAGAAGCATGATTTCCAAATTAAGCAGATGGCATTGCGATAGAGTAGAATGACAGTACTTGAATTTGAAAACATGTTATCATGAATGGAATAGGTACTGAAAAACAGGAAGGCATGACATATTTACATGCATGATTAGCATGCTAAGCACATGGCATTGCAACAGAGTAGATACACTCCAGGACATTATATGCATGTTGTACCCATATCACGGGCCAAGTTAGAGCAAGGACCTTATAGGGTGAAGAGGATTCAACATCTTTCTGCAAGTCTTTTGAAGAACTGCCTTTACATGTTCCATCATATTGGGTATCATTGACATCAAGTTTATTGGCCTTTACATTGCTCCGTGAGGTTCTTGTGGATGTATCAGTGTGTGCAATTATATCTGACATGCATGGAAGACAACTAGTAGTTAGATTTATGTAATGAGTGCCTGTAGGAGACGACATAAATAGTAGGACTGGGGTTAACTAGCAACAACAGGTCTCAAAAACTAAAGGGAGAACACAGATGAAAGCTACAGAATATGTATCGTTTGTACTCGAGATTAACTAGATGGCACACAAAAGTACTAAAGAACAACATAGGTAATAATAGAAGTGGTATAATACTATAATCACCAGCCTGTGGGATAGCATTGGCTGATGGATGATAACTATGGAACAACGTTACCTAAAGAACAAGTATCTTAGCTGAACTATGGAACAGCGTTAACTCCTAAACAAGACCCGTAAGAGATCATCATGAATATATAGTGAAATGTGATAATCTATTTTCCATGCTTAGATGAATAATAAAGCCATAAATGTTGCACACAGGTAAGATGAGGGTACAACCTATCTGGCCGCCATCCATAGGAGTGAGCATCATGTGCTGACTTGTCGATGGCCCTGCAGTTGTTGTGGCTGTCCATGTCGGGCACGCGCATTCGATGCAGGGAACTGTTGAGTGGGGACTATGGCTCCCTTCTGGTGTATGCTTCCCTTGTTGGAGTAGCTGCGGTGAGTCGGAAGACAGTGTGGCTGAAGATGCAGATAACGCATAATGTTAAGAACGACACATCTCTTTGATCTGAAGAAATACACTAAGAGATCAACAGAAAGGCACGAGAGTGGTCACACGTCTGTTGACTGAAGACTAAATTGGGGTCAGACGATTTTATTTTATTTTGGTACTGTCCAATCTACGCCGGATGGCTTGATGGCCGTCTTGTGCCTCCCGGCTGACACTGTTAGGAATCTTCCCCGAAGAGCCAGCGACCAACGGTAGAGCAGCTTGCCTCCGCCGTCCGTGGCCCCGGCCAAAACCCCGCTCCCCACCCCACCGCACTGCCGTCGTTGCGCCGCCCCCGGGCCAATCCACAAAGACTCCCCATCATCCAGATCCGGCGGCGGCAGTACCTTCAACCCACGCAACTCTAAGATAGCCATCTAAGCACTGCTTCCGCGGCGAACTTGCGGCCCCGCAGCCTTACGTTAGACACCAGCCAACCGGCAGCCTAGGAGCTCCGCCGCCTCGAGGGTTGCTGCTTCGCATTGGGAATCGATTGGCCTAGAATAAAAATTCAGACAACTGACACCTAAATAAAGTCATTTGAGATGAGGGTGCGACCTATCTGGCGGCATGGTGAAGTAGGCAGGTCCAGCTACTGAGTCGGTGAGGCCGGCGCGGTTGCGATGGCCACCGGCGGCAGGGAAACAGCGATGTCGCGACGGTCGACGGCTACGGGGAAGCAGCGCCGGGACTCTGGACAGATCTGAAGTTGGAGCCGCTCCGGTGCCGTGAACAACGGCATGGGTGAATCGGCTCCGGTACGGTTCACGCGGCCGTCGTCGAGGCAGCTCCAGCAGCACGGAGTAAGAGGCACACGGCCTAGTGCACGACGGCAAATGGACAGCGTCTCCGGCATTAGGGAGGAGGGCGGCTATGAAATTGGTGCCGTGGGGGCGCCATGGAGGAGGGGCTGAGGTTTCGCGGCTCGGGAGAAGGGAGCTTCTGGGGAGAAGGTGATTTGGTGCCCACGAGGTATGAATGGGGGGGATTGGGAGGGGAGCGGAACCATGTTTTATGGACGCATTTGTCTGAAATGTGAGGGGGAGTTACAATTCTACACCTGCCTTTAGGCTTCTCGGCTTGGGTCTCTGTACTGAGGGTCGGGGATAGTAGAGTAACTTTGCTTCTCCCCAAATAGTGGGCGGGAGCTATTTCGGGCGAGGAGGGCGTGTTTTGAAATATAGTGGCCGCAAGCGATTTCGGGCGAGGAGAGCGTGTTTTGAAATAGTGGGCGCGAGCTATTTCGGGCGAGGAGAAGGCACGCTTGGATGAAGTTACGAACCTACCCTCGATGTACAACGGGCCAATTAATGCATGTCCCACATAGGACAGTAATTTCGCGTCTCCCATTTATTTGCTCGGGCGAATTCCACCGAGCAGAGGATGTTTAACGTTTCGTTCAAAATTTGGGAGAACGAGCATCCACTTCTACCTTACCAAGTCGATTCGAATCAAATTTTGAAATATTAGCTTGCCACTTCTTTTTTAGATGGATAGATGATGCTCGGGACTAATGTGTTTTTACATGCTTGTTGCTAGCGATTTACTATATGACAAATAGTTGACCCACTCAAAAAAGGGAATCAAACCCAAAATGAAATATCTCGATTCAATGAAATAGCTCGTTCACCAGGTCAAAATAGTGAACTAAATCCAAAATTGAACACCTCAATCGAATAGCATGTTGTACAGTATTATAGTACTCCATGAACATGTTGAAAGTCAAATTAATGAACTTGTTTGATATAACCATATATCCGTTCATGTGTGGATTGCAGACAACATGTTCTCCAATTTAAATATTTGAATGCAAGTTTATATCGAAACATGGTTTATATCAGTCTTTGATGCATAAAACGCGACCGCCGCCTCTCCCAGACTCCTGCTCTCTCTCTCTCGCCGACAATCTTCAATTCTGTCGCACGCATCCAACACACAAACCTTGTTGGTCCCTCTCTCTTTCTCTCCATCTCTCTCTCTCTCTTTGTGTGTGTGCGTGGGGGGGGTCTTTCTAGTTCGCATGCATATACACTCCATCTATAGGTCTCTCTCGCACACTATGTATGATTCTCTAGTCCAAGCTAGATATCTTGGGTGCACTCATCGTACGCACACAAATTCCTTGGCTTGTTGCCCGTAAGTCTCTCACGCACCACTCTGTCATCTCGGAGCTCTTCCCCCTCTCTCTCAAAATCTCCATCTACCTGGGTCACACATACACATGCATGTCTCACTCGCACTCGATAGGCCCATCTAAAACTCTATCTCTCTCCCTCGTTCTCTCTCCATCTCACACGCACACACACAATCTCATGCCTAGCTAGCCAAGTATGATGGTCTCTCACTCAATTGTAGGCACACGCGGTCCCCCCTATATGTATATGACTAGCTAATCTTAGTCTCCATCACAAACATGTGCATGGTCTATCTCGATTTCTCTCGGGGCATCTTTCTATCGCGCATGCACCTCCCTCGATCTCCCACCCATATAGTCCCCTCACGATCTCGAGGGGGTCTCTCTATCACAAACACACCCTCTCGCCCTCCCCATGCGTCCATGTTCTCCATGTGTCCCTCTCGACCTTTGTTCCTTGTTGGCCAGACCTCTATTGGACATGTGCTATAGGGGTGTCTCTCTCCGTTGCAAACAATCACACACTAGCTATCTTCGTGTATCTCCTCGCCTCGCTTTTCTATCTCGGAGATGCGGGCGTGATATGTTCGCCTAAGAAACGAAAAAACACACACTCTCTCTAATTTATCGTTTGTTGTCACTTTCTCTTTCACACACATACTCTTTTTGCACACTTACTCATTCTCCTTCACACGCACTTGATCCCTCTCAACTTAGGCACTCTCCTCGGTCCATAGCATATTGATTTATTGAAAAGTCAAACATCACAAAGTTTGACCATGTACGTGGAGAAAAACAATTACATCTAGAACGGCAAACATATACCATTAGATTCACCATGAGATGTAATTTCATATGATGTATCTTTGGTATTGAAGATATAAATAACATTTGTGTAAACCTGATCAAAGTTTCCAAAGTTTGACTTCTAAAAAAATTACATGCACTGCATTATCGAGCGGATGGAATATCTCTTTCCCCCTCTCAGCTATCTGACGCACCACTCAGCCTTATCGGGGCTCCTCAATCTCTCTCAAACTTTATATCCCCCTGGTTCACACATACACATGTCTCGCTCGCGCTATCATATAGACCCATCCAACACTCTCCGCCCTTGTTCTCTCTCTATGTGACAAGCACCCCCCTAATAAGTACCATAATACCTCACTCCATCATAGGCGCAAGCACTCCCCCCCTAAGTATGATTATCTCTCACTAGCCATCAGGAACACACGTATTGTCTCCTTCCATCCATACGTCTATCTCGATATCTCTCGGGGTATCTTGTATCGTGCACACACCTTGTCACTCGATCTCCCACCCATGTAGTCCCATCACGATCTCCAGGGGATCTCTCTATGACAAACATACACTCTCTCCTCCCCATGTCCGCATTTTCTCCGTACGTCTCTCTCGACCTCTCTCCCTTGTTTGTCAGACCCCTCTTGGCCACGTGCTAGGGGTCTTGCTCTCTCGGTTGCAAACAACCACACACTATCTCCTCACCTTGCTTCCATTGTCGAAGATGCATGTGTGATATGTTTGCATAAGACACACACGTTTTTTCTCGACTTTTATCGAGTGTTGTCCATGTCTCTTTCACACACGCACACACACTTTTTTCACTCACTCTTTCTATTTCACTCTCTCTCTCTCTCTAGTTAGGGACTCTCACGTCCATAAGCATATGGATGTTTTGAAAAGTCAAACCTCAGAAAAGTTTGACCAGGTATATGTGGAGAAAAACATTTACATCTGGAAAGATCATTAGATTCATCACAACATGTACTTACTTCATACTATCATTTATCTTTGGTATTGTAGATATAAGTAATTTCTTTATAAACTTGGTCAAAGTTTCCAAAGTTTGACTTTTAAAAAAATGTTGGAACTACATTATCGAACGGAGGGAGTAGCTCTTTCTCTCTCTCTCTCTCTCTCTCTGCTATCTCTCACGGGCCTCCCCTCTCACACGAACACTCTATACCGACGGATTATACGCTCACTGTGTCAGCGTATAGCTCCGTATATTGTTTAGTTGACCGGTCAACCAGTCCACATGCTGCCTTGTCAGCTCGTGTTCTATATCTTCGTGTGCTGGCCCATGTGGCAGTGGGTGAAAATAAGTAAACTAGAGGCCCATCTGACACGCGGTGAAGTAAACAAAGTTGAAACCACTCGGGGTAGCACCCCGCACGCTAGTAAACTGAGGGTGCATTGAGGACACACTTCTTCCGTGTGGAGGACGCACTCGCGCACAATTCACCACTGCACGGCGGCATGCACAGAAGGACGCACTCGGGCACACCCAGCACACAACACACACCAGCACACGTATACACCGGCGTCGCCACCGGTTGAGATGGACGGCGAGGCAGCTAACAAGCGGAGGCGGCTCGAGCCAAAACCGCATCCGGCGAGCCTGGACTTCATCAGCAGCCTTCCCGACGACATGCTGCTCGTCATCACCGGCCTCGTCCCCACGAAATCTGCCGTGCGGACCGCCTTGCTATCCTGGCGGTGGCGCCCCCTCTGGCGCCGCGTCCCCCTCAACCTCACCGTCGACAGCTGCCTCTACGACGGGGATTCCAAACGCATTGCCGCAGTCTCCAAGATCCTTTCATCGCACCCTGGGCCAGCCAGACGCCTTGACATCCGCATGTTCAGTACCAATTGCAAGGTCCAACCTTAGTTCGATGAGTGGTTCTTATCCCCCGCCCTAGATCAGCTCGAGGAGCTCAGCTTTGAAGCTAGACGATGTCGCTCTCTGCTGCCGTCCGCGCTCCACCTCGCGCCAACGCTGCGTCGCGCCAGCTTCAGCTCCTGCTATCTTCCCCAGATTAATGCCGCGCCCGCCCTTCTTCTCCCTCAACTCAAGCAGCTCGACCTCTTCGACGTTGTCATCTCGAAGAAGCTTATGGAGCACCTGCTCCGTAGCTGTACTGCGCTCGAGTACCTTCGTCTTGAGCAGATCCACGGGTTCATTAGCCTCCACATCGCCTCGACGAATCTCCGATGGATTTATGTGTCTTGCTGGCCCCGCAACAAGACATCAATTGGGAAGAGATCACTCCAGTTGTTTCACGTTATGGTCATTGAGAATGCGCCTTTCCTTGAGAGATTGCATGTATCGGATCTAGAAGGTCCAACAAAAATCAGGGTCATTGACGCGCCGAAATTGACAGCGTTGGTGCACTCGTCTGCCAAATTCTCCGAACTCTTTATTGGATCCGTAATCATTCAGGTACAACACTCATCTTCTTCTCCCTCTTCTTGAAATTCACATTTTTAAATTTCTTCTTGATGTATTTATGACCGTCTTCCAGAAAATGATTCCCACAAGCTTGAGCCAGTCTATGCGCACAGTGAAGATCTTGGCAATAAAATCTATCGGCCCCAATCCGGATCAAGTTGCTGGATTCCTTACATGCTTTCCGTGCACGGAGAAGCTACTCATCGAGGTGAAACTTCTTTCCTATTAGTAAACGGTAATCACAATGTAGCTCAAATTTTCGTAATTTTCCCAAATTACGATGACAAGTGTAGTGTTCAAAACTGCATCTACGCACTGCACCGAAAGAAATGTTTTTAGTATTTTTTCTCACGTGATCACCTGCATCGTTTTTTTGTTGTGCTACTATAGTAGCCTAGGCTAGTCATAGTGGAAAGTAACTTAGACTACTCCAGTAACTCTATGGTTACCCTAAGAGCAAGTACTACCTTCGTCCTGGTTTACTCTTCCTATTTTGTAGTATCAAAATTTGACCATAGATTTAACTGACAAAATGTTAATGAATGTCACTAAGAACTATATCGTTGGATTCGTATTTGAACATAATTTCAAATGGTGTAATTTTTAGTGACATGCATTGGCATTTTCTTACATAAATATATGGTCAAAATTTTATACTAAATAAGAGGTAGTACAAAAGTGGGCTATAATGGTCCTCCACTATGTAGGCCAAAACACGTGCAAAATTCACTTGTGATGCATTTGGCATCGATGCCCCTCCATTGCTCACCTGGTGCCCCAATCTGGATCACCTACTTTGCTCCGGTGCCAAATTAACTCACACAATGAAAAAACACTTGCGTGGGAGAGAGAGAGAGGACTAAGGCAATAAAAAACACTTGTTTGGGAGAGTGAGAGGCTGGTGTAGTTGGTTTGATTGATTTGTTTATACATGTGGGTCTGTGTGCACAGCGGTGCCAACTCTCTCACATCGCGAGAGCGGTGCCAAAATCTTTTGATTTGACATCGATGCGTATTATGTGGCATACTTTTGCGAAATATGGCATCGGCCACATAGTGGAAGGCAACAAATGCCCAAGCTCTTCACGTACTCCTAGGTAAATGAGAGGAAAGAGAAAGAGAGAGAGAGAGTGAAAAAATATCACTAGCCAGCCAACCCTATCGTATGAGCGAATGATATTGGTACCTCTTGATGACACGACAATCTTATACAGCCAACTACTCTAATATGTTCTCTTCTTTTGCAGATAAAAAAAGACCCGAAAGTGAAAAATGTGCTACACTATAAAAAAACTCATCGAATGCCTTGATCTCCATCTTACAGAAATTGATTTGATCGACTACCGAGGCAGCACATCTGAGATTAAATTGGCCAGGTTCTTTGTTCCAGAGGCAAGTGTGCTCAAGGTAATGAGGTTTGGCGTTCTCTGGCGCAACAATGAATGGCGTGCTGATCACCGCAAGCGTCTAAGCCTAAATGACAAAGTCTCCGCAGAAGCTGAATTTGTTTTTGAAACATCAAGTGGCCTGAGACTCAAAAACTTATTTGCCCATTAGTGACTTGTCAGGGCAGTGGATTTTAGTTTGTACGATAATGCTGCATCCACCTAAATTAACAAAAGTTCTTACGTAAACTTCGTAGTAATTCCCTCTTCGTAGGTGCAGCATTACTACTAACATTTGTAATATCAGTTTGAAACTTGTAATATTGCCGTGTCCTATTCCTGCATTTTCAAAATCCCGCGAATCAAACAGGTCCTGAGTTGGTGATGATGTTGTGCCTGCCATCTTTCACCAATAGCCGTCGGATCTAGATCTGCCGCATACAAACCAAACTTCTCCAGTTTTGCAAAAAGATGCCCGCACTTGTTCCCTATTTACAAACAACTCCTTGTCTCTCACAATCAGCCTTACCTCCTCCCCACCACATCTAGAAGGCCATGGAAAAATCTGGCGCGATGGCCGCTGCCGGCGCCGTCCACCCCCCAATCTTGGTGTTCCGTGCAATGCACGGGCATCTACGCACAGGAAATTATGTCGAACACGGCTAGTTGTAAGCAGGCTTGGTCTACAGCCATGATGATAGTGACTGTAGACGGTGAGGCTGACTATGGTATGCCGAACACGGCGCCTATACTCAGGTGTCATCTCCGGCGTAGGGTCTTGTCACTTCACTGTGAGGAGCAGCACGTAATAATTTGACCAACGGGTAGTACAGTTCTACTACATTGGTAGTACTACTACTAATAGTACTAGCACCACCGTCTGGATTTAGTAGTACTACCACGTCCATCTAGATTTAGTATTTGACTAGCAATATCTAGTAATGCATGTCACAAAAAATGTACTACTCCCTCTGTAAATAAATACATGGTGTATTGTTTTATTCCTATCGGCGAGATAACTTAATGTCTTTTTGCTACTTAATAGGATTACATGCAATGAACTAACCACTGCATGTGATGTTTGGTAGTCTCAAGTCATTGAAAGCATGCATGGGCACGGAGGGGGACGCAGCTTCATTGACTTACTGCACCTGCCTTTGGGTGTATGACACGTGGGCCCAACGGGTGGCTGGCCAACCTGTCATACAGCCAAAGGCAGGTGCAATAGAGGGGCGAGGAGTAGATGTCCAACACGCACATGAATTCAACGCAGTCTGCACTTCTCATATAAAGGCTCCCGCCAGTCCAATCTACGAAATCCTACGCACCTACGCACCCACGGGCAAGAGTGATCACTCCAAACGCAAGATCAGTTGACTAGAAGCTAGACCCATGGAGGCGATGAGCGCGAGCATCAGCCGGCTGTGCCAGATGGTCCACGATGCCGGCCTGCGGCCCGGCACCGAGGAACGTCTCCAGGTAGTGCTTGAGGCCGCCAGGGCGAGGGGCCGCTTGGACGACAACTTCGTCTCCTTGTTCGACGAGGTCCTCGTCGGCTTCCTTGACAAGTTCACCGTCGTCAAGAAGCTCGTGGACGACCTTGACGTACGCCTCCAGCCCACGCGTCCAGGCTCTATGATGCCTGCCACCCTCAACGGCCTCTATGGTGACAACCTCTTCGACGCACTGGTGGCCCTGCGACTGCCCGCCGTCACACCGGAGAATGTTCACCTTGAGGTCGCGCTCGCCACGCAGCGCCTGGCGCAGCAAGACACCATCGACATAATCACCCACGTCTACGCGCAAATCTTCCACAAGGACTACTACATGCAAGAGGAGGACGATAGGACGCTGGCCTTCTTGGACCGCAGGGCAACCTTGGACGGCATTGTTCAGAAGCACGTTGAGCTTGCCGCCAACGCCGCTACTCCTCACATGTCGGTTGGTGACCCGGTGCACTAGGGCGTGAGGATGTCATTGATGGATCCATATGTATCTTTATCTTTCCGTCAAATCCATGTAGTAGTATATGGTACTACTAGTAATTATCTTACCTTCCGCATCAACTTCATAATTTTCCTACGTACTCCATGCATGAACCGTGCCAGAACCAAACTGCTCATTACTCTAGGGAAAATCGTTATTTCTATCTATCGGTCGCGCCATGGAGCAGAACCAAATTTTACAAGTTACAAGTTCAAAAGGAAAAGCCTGCCGTGTTCGCGTCGCACCCCCACACGGTTGGTCCGGCACGCCGCTCAAGGGGGAATGCGTGCTGTGTTGCATTTTCACTTACAAGTGGGACCGCAGTTGAGCAAACCGACTATCGACAAACCCCCAGCCCGTCCACCGTGCGATGGCTGTGAAAACAGGAGGGAGAAGAGATGGCTGTAGCACGGACTCCAAGAAAATTGGTGTCGGATGGGACTCGTGTGGGTGGCGTGTGCCGTACTGCTAGACATGAATGCTAGTGATGGCCCATGCCACCCCACTATATCGAGGTGCTGGTTACGTAGAACAAATTTCCTGGAGTCCGTGCTCAGCCCTCCTCTATCTCTCTTCTTAGCCAGCCAGCAGACGCGCGGAGCCCATCGTCTGTTTGCTCATATGCAGTCCCACATGTCAGTGAAAACGCAAGAGGACCCACTGAACCTGCACATCTTTCACCTCGACGTGCTGGTGATGAAAAAATCATCCAATAAAGATCTTCGGTGGCCGATTTTGGAGTTACTCAAGAGTAGTAAGATTCTATTTACAGTTTAACCTAAGATGAACATCACGTGGCTTCAACTACCACTCTCTTTTCTTGCATGACACGACCTGGATGCTGGATGTTCCACGTGTCAGCAAAAGGAGGAAGAACTCGACCAAATCTTTGGTTGTGCTCTCGGATTAGACTAGTTGTGCTAACTTAAAATTTTATTGTGTAGAATGGATGCAAGTTTTGGTATTGGGAAGAAGAGTACAACGATATATTGATAGAGCGCAATTTAGTAGATGTTCTAGCACTTTTAGCTAGCATAGAGGCTAGAGATGAGACTAGTGCACTTGTTGATAGAATAGAGGCTAGACACGTCTACTTCTTTACACTCGAAGAAGAAAGAAGCATGCAAAATCGAGCCTCCGCAGATCAACAATGAATGCATCGAGAAGGCACTAATCCAACTTACAGGGGCAGTTATGGAAGTTGGATATCTTCTAAAATGTATTCTTGTGGTTCTTGTTTTCTTTGGTCTTGCTTTTCGAGTCAAAATTTTGGTGATGTATTTCCATGTACCAAAAAATCAATGATGAAAAAAAGATATGTGTTTGCAAAGAAAAATGTACGCGGCCGGGATGCGTCCGCGCGTTCGGCGCACGGCCACCGCATCCGAGAAATGGCCCGGACACGACCCCATTGCCATACCCAAACAGACAGAATCCGGGCAAAACGGAGGTCCGTTTGGGGTCATGCGTTGGAGTTGGCCTTACAAGTGGGACCGCAGTTGAGGAAACCGACTATCGGCAAACCCCCACCTTGCCCGCCGCACGATGGCTGAGTTAGAGAAACGACGAGGTTGAAGAGATTGTTGTAGCACGGACACCAAGAAATATGGTGTCAGATGGAAGTCGTGCTGGTGGTGTGTGTCGTACTCCTGGACATGAATGCTTGTTCTGGCCCATGCCACCCTACTACTCCTACTACTTATAGTAGTAGTATCGAGGATTCGAGGTGCTGGTTACGTACAGCGAACACATTAACATATGGCCCACCTCACACTGTGGCCAAATTTCCTGGAGTCTGTGCTAGGTTAAAAAGTGTTCTTTGTGAGGATGGGTGGCTGGTCTCAAGTTTAAAACTTGTTGTATTACGTACATAGACGTAGAGATAGTGCAGCATGTGAAGCTAGTACAAATAGTGTACTATTGTTGATTGTCCTCATCTGATAACCTGTTGCAATGCACGTACAATTATGTATTCGAAAAATATTTTTTGCCTCGTCGCAGCACCCACTCAGAGAAGCGACTCAAAAGCCATTCATAAATTTAGTAAGTTTATCACAGGTCATCAACCCACAACGACAACGAGGATACATTATAAATACTAAAGTTTTCATCACACAACAAATAACAAGCAATGAAATGAACTTCAACTCAACCAATCCTCGGCGTTGGAAATGCTTGCTTTGAACCACAACCAATTCTCTGGGAAGAGCTAGCTACTGTCAATCTCGAGACCAACGCAGGACTGATCATCCAGGCTGAAGCGGCCTACTATATCACGACCAGGGTAGGGAACCACCGCAATGTCGGACGTATAGATACAGTTGCTTCTCATAAATGGTAGTAACGTTGTGTCAACAGCAGTTGGATCGCCTTTCACCATCATTGGATAGTTTTGTCCAAGGAAGAGCGAGTTTGCTCCAAGACTATCAATACTGTACCAGGGAGAATGAGTTGGCGTAGCACACTAGTATCCATCCCGAATACCATGCAACGGGTGTTGGAATAGGTCCGGAGAGTGCGACCATGGGAGACAACAGCTGCTCCCTCAGTAGTAACATCAGCAGTGGGTTGTATACAGACAAGAAGTGGTGATCCATTGGAATTAGTTGCCAGCCACCAGTGAATATATGGGCCCTGCTCATCCTCATGCTCGTGATCATCACCATCGTCATCTCCCCCTTGGTTATAAAAATTTTCAAGTATAGGTGGTGGAATGTTCACAGGACCTTGGAAACACAAGAAGAAGGTTAATTAGTAGAGAAGGGAAACTTGCTAACTCGCATGCATGTGGATGAAACAATTATAATTACGGTGGAAGACAAACGTACCGAAACTATGAGGATCCCATGCAAAAACAGTGCCACGAGTGGTGGCAGCAAACACAAGACCCTCGTATTCAATTGCATCACAGTACACATCCGTGTATAGAAACTGATTTTTGAGCAATATCCATCCAGTCGAACCACGAAGGACGGCAACAAGCTTGTCAAAGATAGCAACAACTTGATAGTTCTTGTAATTCCAAGAGCGGTTGGGAACTCGAGAAATTGCTATCTTCCATAGACGACAGTCACCATGATCATATTTGAACGTACGTAGATCATATGTGTGCTCAACCTCAGGGCACTCGGAGATTTTTGGAAGTGGAATTCGCTGACGAGTGTACACATTCACAAGTTCCCACTCGCAATTGTACCCAATATAAACAACCCAATCTCCATTTGAGCCAGCCCGGGCCTTACCCTGAAGCGATGGCATCTTGACATCACACGTATCGTTATCAAGCGGCATCAACTTGCACAAGGCGAGGCCTCCGTCGTCCGCGCCCATGCGAACAGGCTTATAGCGAAGAAGATAAGGGAGATCAAACTGCTCCTGGACCCTTGGGTTCCTTGTAATGATGTTATTAGTTGAGTCGAGAATGGTCTTGAACGAACCTGCCATGCTAGCTGAGGTGATGATGTCGCACCGATCAATGAGTTCCCCCACCACGTCATCTTTCAGATCGGGGCAAGAATAACGGCGTCCTTTCCAGCTTGTTCCCTCCATGGAGAAGACGATCGAACAATGGGAGAAGGAAGGGTGAAGGCAAATGGAGGAGGGAGGAAGAGCGTGCGACAGCAGTTCCAAATCGAGAGGGAAAGGCGAAGAGTCGGTGGACGGTTGCCAGTTTGCCTCGGTACACGAAGAGGCGCCCCGGCCTACACGTCCTTTCAGAAATTGTACAAAAGGACTCGCCGTTGTCTCACTGACATGTTGGAACGGGACCACATGTCAACGAAACATGGTGTTTAATTTCTCGTGCAAAATGCGATCTGGCCGCGTTGGCCCGAGGTGCCGCATTAGTTATCGACCTTTATTTTTTTAACATACAATCTGAGTGGGTAGCTCCTGTGGTCATCACACGTGAGCGGATATATAGGTGGGCAGGCGGCAACAATATAAGTGCTAAAAGAGTTGATCTCGAAAAAAGAGTTGATCCAATGCTTGGTTTTGTTTGGATTTTCCAACTATGACCATTGGATAGAGCGAATCAATGGCTTACGTTCAAAGTTATTCTCATACTATAAAATGGTATAGGAACGTGGAGAGATTTGGTTGATTTTATATCGCTGAATAATATAAAATATTATGAGTGCAGATGCTCCACCCCGAGGTTTGTAGCTCCTTCTCAGTCGTCGGGAATCTATGTTTTTCACTCTTTCGTGTAAGACATGAGCTTTGTTCATCCTGTTGCCGACACGCGGGACATCTATATGCCTCCATTTTACAAAATCATACTATATGCCTCCATGACACGCGGGACATCTAGCATCAAGGTGGCGTGTCATGCAAGAAAATGGAGATATGCAGTGCGTAAGTGAGTCGTGCACTTCGATGGCACCTAGTACCACGCAATATTTTTTCTCCTCGATGGCACGTAAATAGTGCACGTACTCAATGATAGAGCACGGGATGGTAGCCATGGACATGGCCGGCCCTTTTTGAAGAGAGTACTAATAAATACGTAACTTTGATGTGTCCCGTCAACTCGCAGAACGACGAGAAGCTTGCTTACTACGCCTTTTCCCTCGCCAACGCGTGCGTGGTGGCTCGAAGCACGAGGAGAAACTTTTGCTTACAAGCGGTGGACGTGCAGCAGTTCATTTGGTGTCAGATTGCCAGAAGTAGTACAGTACCATCATTATTGTTCGACTTCCAGAAGAGGAGAAGAACCAAGCGCAAGGTCACCTACTAACCTAGTATAGTACTACTACAGCCAAAGCTGGTCCACCTTTTTAGAGCATGGTTAATTAATATAGGCGGCTCTTGCAGTGGCACATCATTTAGAGCAAGTACTCTCTTCGTAGGATCAAAGGAAGTGAAACAAAAGTTGGAGTGGATGCTAGATTGCCAATTAAAACATGATTACATAGGAAAAAAATCCTATAGCATTCTATCCTATGAATCAAACGACCAATGTAGGAAAATTATGGGGGGTCTCTCCAACAGTGTTCCTTGGCTCACAGCTAGCATCACGGTGGTCGAACTTGGAGTCATTCATCTGGTACACGTGGCATCTCAGATCTGGTACTCCAATTTTAGGTTGGCTCTATGTGATGTGGCAACTTCATATACTAACCGGATGCTGGCTATACTACTACGGTACTCACACTCCAAGAAGTGACTCGAAAACCATTCATAAATTGAGTTTATGACACGCATTTGCAAATGTACCATTCATTACATACAACAAGTCATCAACACACAACGACAACGATGATACATGTTGGATTATAGATTATTTCCAACAAAACATTCTAGTAAATACTAAAGTTTTCATCACACAACAAATAACAAGCAATGAAATGAACGTCAACTCAACCAATCCTTGGTGTTGGAAACGCTTGCTTTGAACCATAGGTGCTCTGGGAAGGGCCAGCTATTGTCAATATCGAGAGCAACGCAAGACTGATCATCCAGGCTGAAGCGGCATATATCAGGAGCGGGGTAGGGAACCACCACAATGTCCGAGGTATAGATATAGTTGCTTCTCATAAATGGTAGAACGTTGTGTCAACAGCAGCTGGATCGCCTTTAACCATCACTGGATAGTTTGGTCCAAGGAAGAGCGAGTTTGCTCCAAGACTACCAATACTATACCAGGGAGAAGGTGTTGGCGCTAGCACACTATTATCCATCCCGAATACCCTGCAACGGGTGTTGGAATAGGTCCGGAGAGGGCGACCATGGGAGACAACACCTGCTACCTCAGTAGTAACAATCATAGTGCACTGTATACAGACAAGAAGAGGTGATCCATCGGAATTAGTTGCCAGGCGCCACTGAGTATATAAGTTCTGCTCGTGATCATCACCATCGTCATCTACCCCTTGGTTATAAATTTTTTCAAGTTTAGGTGGTGGAATGTTCACAGGATCTTGGAAACACAAGAAGAAGGTTAATTAGTACAGGGAAACTTGCTAACCCGCATGCATGTGGGTGAAACAATTATAATTACGGTGGAAGACAAACGTACCGAAACTACGAGGATCCCATGCAAAAACAGTGCCACGAGTGGTGGCAGCAAACACAAGATCCTCGTATTCAATTGCATCACAGTACTCATCCGTGTACAGAAACTGATTTTTGAGCAATATCCATGGACGAACCGTGGAATCAGTAACGACGGCAACAAGCTTGTCGAAGATAGCAACTTGATAGTTCTCGTAATTCCAAGAGCTGTTGGGAACTCGAGAAATTGCTATCTTCCGTAGACGACAGTCGCCATGATCGTATTTGAACGTACGTAGATCATTTGTGTGCTCAACCTCAGGGCACTAGGAGCTTTTTGGAAGTGGAATCTGCTGACGAGTGTACACATTCACAAGTTCCCACTCGCAATTGTACCCAATATAAACAACCCAATCTCCATTTGTGCCAGCCGAGACCTTACCCTGAAGCGATGGCATCTTGACATCACACGTATCGTTATCAAGCGGCGTCAACTTGCACAAGGCGAGGCCTCCGTCGTCCGCGCCCATGCGAACAGGCTTATAGCGAAGAAGATAAGGGAGATCAAACTGCTCCTGGACCCTTGGGTTCCTTGTAATGATGTTATTAGTTGAGTCGAGAATGGTCTTGAACGAACCTGCCATGCTAGCCGAGGTGATGACGTCGCACCGATCAATGAGTTCCCCCACCACGTCATCTTTCAGATCGGGGCAAGAATAACGGGGTCATTTCCGGCTTGTTCCCTCCATGGAGAAGGCGATCGAACAATGGAAGAAGGAAGGGTGAAGGCAAATGGAGGAGGGAGGAAGAGCATGCGACAGCAGTTCCAAATCGAGAGGGAAAGGCGAAGACTCGATGGACGGTTGCCAGTTTGCCACGGTACATGAAGAGGCGCCCCGGCCTACACGTCCTTTCGGAAATTGTACAAAAGGACTCGTCGCCGTCTCACTGACATGTTGGAACGGGACCACATGTCAACGAAACATGGTGTGTAATTTCTCATGCAAAATGCGATCTGGCCGCATTGGCCCGAGGTGCCGCATTAGTTATCGACCATTATTTTTTAATGGCGTGCCGTTCAGTTTTGAAGCACGACTAACTGGTACTGTTTGCAGAGAAAATATAAACCACTCTACCACTACTCCACCTCTAGTACTAGTAGTATAAAAAAGATATATAGGCTGGTGCTTCAGAGCTTTCTTGCTAAGGGCTGCCCACTTGCTTCTCACACTATCACCCTCTCTCCAGATCTAAAAAAGATGGCCTCTCTCTCCCTCCTCATCGGTGGTCGCAGATCCGCCGGGGAAGAAAAGTACGTGCAATGTTGACGCACTCGTCATCGGCGAGCGAGGTCACGCACTGACGACAAGGCCGTCCTCTCAGACCTAGCGCCCGCGCGGGATGGCCTCTGTCCCCAAGCTCGCTGCCGTAGTGCGTGCGGAGGACGACGACCACGAGCGAAGCCACTTCCCGCCGACCCTCAGGTATGCTACCTCTTTTAGAACCATACCCTTGTTCTGTTGCCCCATCTGCCACGTCGCTGCATGTGGATCTTTTTCCACTCCACCATCTTCCAAATTTGCTATCCTCTGCTCTGCTGGTCACGCAGACAAAAATATTAATTTGCACTATTAAAGGAAACCCTACTTCATACAGACTAATCCATGTCTGGGTTGAATAAGGAAAGGAAGGGAGACTGTACTGTCCAAGAGAGTAGGCATCGAACCCGAATCTAGGTTGAAAAGGGGAAAATCAGTAGCTAAGGAACGAGTCTCGTGTCTCTTGGTTGAAATGATATTTACCTTGGAGGTACATGGTTTGCAAAAAATTTATACTGTCATTAGTTAATAATGCTAGTTACCTTCAGACTTTTGTATTTGGTTTAATGCTCATGCACAGCTAGTATACCAATGCTGAAATGTGTTTCCTTTACATTTTGTAAATTCTTATAGAAATCTTCCAGTGCTAGAGTTTATTGAAATCTGTTCAGTAAAACCATTGTACTGTACCTTGTAATAAAATAACTACTCTACTGTTGCACTAGCCACTGGATTAGTGTATATTTGTAGTATTCGAAATTTCGAATGGTGTTGCATTAGCGTATGGACATAAATAAAGTGTGGCAAGCTTTCCCTGATATGTGCTCAAGAAAACTACTACCTGTTTTTCTAAATACTAGACGCTTGGGTACTTTAAATTGAACCGCGAAAACGTCTTATATTAAGGAACAGAGGGTGTAGAGTTCACTCAAATTATCCTGGTAAAGCTAGTCACACCTTTGTTAAAATTAATGTTCATTATGTTATCGGAGGAGGTCTGTAAGTTTGTCTCTAATGCCTGTCGACTACATACCTGAGATCATGATGTAATTTTAAGTTATTTCGTTTTGTACAGTGTCACTGAATTGTCAAGGCGGTGATGGCATTTTATTTTAGTTGAACTGCACAAAATATGCTTAAAAGAAGAGGAAAGGTCAGGAATCGATCATTCTTTCAGGAAGAACTATATATGCCTTTCTGACATCAGCCGTTGTTGCCTTATTTATTCCTTCAAACAGGTGGTTAGAAACAGTCTTGCTACCTTTTCCCATTAAGAAATTGGAATGCTTATATTTGTGAGTCTATGCTTCAACTAGTGCCACTTTTATAGTAATCACACTTTCAATATCTATGCAAACAGGGATGCTCGATTTTAGTGGAACTGGACAAAAAGTCCAACTGGTTCAATATTAGGAGCATGTTTTATTCCAAACCTTTATATCCAATTGGTGGCACTATGAGCTGTTCATTACGAAGGTACATGGTTTGCTACTATCTTGCTACTCTTTTTGTACTGTCATTAGATAGTAATACTAGTGGTTTGCATGTGAATTTATTGGCAGGGTGGACCTACATTGGAGGTGCAGGACAGGATTCAATGATTGGATGCTCAATTTTGGTTGTATCGATTTCACCTCTTCCATCACTGCGAACATGGATATCCTTGGTCTAATGAAGAATAGGCGCTATATTTCTGCTCTGAACTAGCAAATCAATTCAGTATGAAATTGTCCAGGGCAAAACATGACTGTATCAAATTGTCCAGTGCAAATCATGACAGATGCTGAGCGGAAGAGACATGTTTAAACCGAAAATACAAGGTGGGGTATATGTTTACTAGCTGCTTGATATTTGTGCAGACAGAGATGTCTGCCCGTTGCTATTTGGCAAACACACAAAGTGACTGCAATTTTGGTTGAACTGCATAAGAGAATAGTATAGTCACTGCATGCAGTGCCATTTGAAAATAGACACAGAAAGATTGGATAGTCACTTCATGGACTGCAGAAAAGTAGTACTGTACTATTTATTGGCCAACACTAGGTGCTTCATTGCTTTGGTCTGATTATACAATGGGCATCATTTTGCCTAAGTTAAAGTTTGTATTCCGAAAATAGTCTCGCCGTGTGATCGAGAGAAGACCAAATCATATTGCAGTGGATGTTCCTCCATCATGTGTGGTTCATTCTCATGGTTCCAGCTGTTGGTGAAACCACTTACGTTTGCAAGAGAAATTGTAGACTTCACAAACAAATTTGTCTTTCAGTCTGTACTGAATGTTGGCCAAGAGAAGCATCCATGTTAGTACGCAGAATAGATGTTTTTTCTAGATCTTTTCTTTTGGAGCTACATATTTGTATATGATCTGTGAATCATTGAGATGCATTAACATGTTGATATTATGTATGGGAATCGTACTAGTTCGTTTTAGTTGCGACGCAAGATCCGAAGTGGCTGATCTTTGCTTTTGGAGCTACATATTTGTATATGATCTGTGAATCATTGAGATGCATTAACAGCTCCTTATTTCTATCCGCTCAGTGTTTACAAGTTACTGATCCATCACTAGCTAGCCTACTAATGCGCTCCTGGCAGTTTTAGTTGCGACGCAAGATCCGAAGTGGCAGTTTTTTGAATAAAAATGCCTACCTCTGAAGAAACTGACAAGATGCTCTGAAGAAAATGCCATGCGAATCTGAAGAAACCGCCAGCGAAAATGTTCGCAAATGCCTTATCTCCCAGCTAAAGTTCATCAACTAATGCCCTCGGCTGCGACTCGTTGCATGCTGCTCCGCGTACTGGCTGCGAGCGATTTTGAGTGCCTGCATGCAGCCGGCCATAATTAAGGCAGCTAACTGATGCGAAAAAGATGCGCTTTAATTGTTGCGGGCCTTTTAAATCCGTGGAATCATTATTGACAAGGAGGGAGATGATTCGTGTGCACTCGTTTGACCGTCATGCCGGCGTGCGACACAGCACGGACGGGACGGGACAGCACAATCATAATTTCAGTTTCTCTAGTTTTCCACGGCAAGCTGGCGCGCTAATCCATGCCTGCTTAATTATGCATGGAATTCTGATGACCGTCGCGCTACCTTCAGCCTATAAGTATTGTTTCCCGGCCTTCTCCAGTGTCACCGTGACCCAACTCGCCCTATCCTCATAAGCCCCCACCGGCTCGTCGTCGCTCACCACTTATCCTCGCTTTCGCCACGTCCGCCATGCCCCCGCCCGTCCGCGATAGCCGAGGCCGGAGGCGGTCACCGCCGGAACTAGTGTTCGATTTTTCACCGGAAGGCAGACAGAGGGAGGAGGCATTCTATCAGTCTTTAGATGGCAATGCAGAGATCGAGGACTTGTTGGAGCGCGACCGCCTGGCGGAGGAGCAGGAGTTGTTGGAGCGCGACCGCTTGGCGGAGGAGCAGCGTATTGCCGATTTGCACCGCCAGCGGGACATGGAGCAGCAGCGCACCGACGCTCTGACTCGTGAGCAGAGCACCCGCAACTGGGCCGACTACGTGGAGGCCGGCGCCCGGCAAATAGCCCTGGAGGCTGTCGGGCACGCACGCGTCCCGCTTAGAAGCCGAAGCTTCGGTGGACCACGTCGGCATGGAAAGGGCCAACGCGCGCGAGCAACGCGCCCTATCGCACCTCTGGCAAGTCCGAGGCGAGGCAGAGGACGCCGGTGCCGGCGTTTAGCGTGTACCACAGATGGCGGCCGGCATCGTCTAGTTAGCTAAGAGTAAGTTAGTACTTGTACGCTACTAGAGTATTAGTGGGAGTAGATAGTTAACTTGGCTATGATGGTTGTCAACGTGGAAGTTCGGTACTCTATATGTGGATCAGACCTGTTACTTTGCTCTAAATGTTGAACTTTCCGTTTGAATTTATGGAATGGGATGTCATTTTTTTAAATGGGTTGTATTTGTCCTCCACGGGTTTAGAGACTGACTTGTGGGCCTACCAAGTTGACGCGTACACAATCAGGAGATGATTGTATGTGGAGAGGATGACAGCAGGGACCCGCCAAGGTCATGGTAGTATGCAAGCAAGTGCCTCCTTATTTCAAGCCAATAAAAAAACGGCTCCTCCTAATGGATTTCTGACATCTGGGTCCTATGCCATTGTCAATGTAGTCAATAAACGAGAGAATTGCACAACGAGCGGCTGACACCAGGGACCCAGCAGCTCGCCCAGTTATTTTTGTTTTGGGTTAATTTGATAAATGCCACTCCAAATATGGTGTTTCTGAGAAATGCCACTGCAATTTCCAGACTTTGAAAAATGCCATTTCATGCCATTTCCAGTGGCATTTTTCGAAGTCTGGAGTGGCGTTTTTCAAAGTTTGCAAATTGCAGTGGCGTTTTCCAAAGTTTGCAAAAATTGCAGTGGCATTTTTCAAAGTTTGAAAATTGCAGTGGCATTTTTATGAATCGCCATAATTGGAGTGGCATTTATATAATTTGTTTTTGAGACAGAAGCAGGGTGTCAACTAGGCTGTGCGGGGCACTCTGGCCTATCTAGACAGCCTTCTATTTTATGTTTACCACAGACCAGCCCAGTAGTTTTTTATTCTTTCTAAAAATGGCTAGCCCAGTTTTTTGTGATTTGCCAAGTAAGTCGCTTTGTCAGGCCTGTTGGGCTGCAAATCTTTCAAGACGAGGAGAACTTCATTCGGCTGGCCGAGAAAATGGCCTATCAGTAATGAGAAATAGGCTGTACATTTTTAAAACACATCAAACCGATAATTAGTTTCAAATTTCTTTTTTTCATTTTGAGATTTTAAATTGCATTAATTTTTATGCGTGGACAATTTGTTGGATTTTATATTGATATACATTTATTTTTAAAATCAGTTTGAATGTGACTCGAAATTTCGAGATTAAAAACAGTTCGGACCGCACCGAAATATGCAAAATTTCGTATAATTTTTTAACCGTGGCCACAATATGGGCTGTAATGCTAACAAAAAGAATATGGGCTCCAAAAAAAACCTTAAGAATTAGCAAATGGGCTGTAAATTATTAGAAATAATGGCAGATGGGTTGTATGCTGTTTTCCACAGATTTGAGGCTTTCCTAGAAAAAAGGTTGATGCACAAGCAGTGACTGTTGGATGTCCATCCAACGGCCGTCGTGCTTCTTCAATATCTGCTCTTCCTGTTCCAGCCGCTCAAACAAGCGCCGGCGGGACTGCCTGCTCCCTCCTCCCAGCGGCCGGCTGTGCTGCCGCGCAGGCCTCACCGCCCCATCGTACTCTCATCGCTGGTCTAGCCATCCCTCTACTCACCCACACCTGATGTTATTCTCCGGCGACGGCAGACAAACCAGTAAACCCTCGTACAGTCGTACTCCCCTCCACGTGGGAAACAACTGCCGAGTCTTCTGTGCCTTCGTGTCGTTCCCTTCCTAGGCCTCGCCGTCGTCCACCGCCCCGGTGCTCTTGGTGCGGCCTGGTCAACGTGGTCAACGACCGACATGCATCTGAAGTGGACTGTACGTGGAGAGGCTGAAAGCTGGGTCCACGGCCGCACGCAAGGAAATGCCTCCTTATTACGCGCAAAATAATGATTCCTCCACCTGACATCTGGGACCCACCGAAAGGGCCTCTGTTTTTCGCGAAAAAAATGTTACCGCCGCTGACAGCTCGGACCCACCAGCTATATCTTCGCACGCAAGGAAGTGCCTCCTTATTACGCACAAAAAAAATGAATACTCCCCCTGCTAGCTGGGACCCAGTATAGTGGCAGGCTGACTTGTGGGCCTACTAAGTTGACGGGGACGGAGGGCTTTGTCAACTTAGTCAATGTGCATGATTCTAGCTCCAGTGACCGTACGATGTCCATCCAACGGCCATAGTGCTTCTTCAACCTCTGGTCTTCTTACTCCAGCCGCCCAAACCAGCGCCGGTCGTGCCTCGTGCTCCTGCCTCCCGTGGCCGGCTGAGATGCGGCGGAGGCCTCACCGCCCCCTACTACTCCCACCGCTGGCCAGGCCATCCCTCTACTCACCCACACCCCTGTTATTCTGCGGCGACGGCAGCCTCACACCGCAGCGAACCAGTGAACCCTCATACTCCTCTACGCGTGGGCATCCACTGTTGCGTCTTCCCCGGCTCCGTGTCGTCCCATTCCTAGGCCTCGCCGTCGTCCACCGCCCTGGTGCTCTCGGTGCGGCATGGTCAACGTGGTCAGGGAACGGCTTCCATCGGACGTGGACTGTACGTGGAGAGGCTGACAGCTGGGTCCAAGGCCGCAGCAAGGAAGTGCCTCCTTATTACGCGCAGAATAATTATTCCTCCACCTGACAGCGGGGACCCAACGGACGGGCCACCGTATTTCGCAAAAAAAAATGTTTCCCCTGACTGTTGGGACCCACCAGCTACAACTTCGCACGCAAGGAAGTGTGTCCGGGCAAAAAAAAACGATTCGCCCCCTGACTGCTAGGACCCACCAGCTACATCTTCACACGCAAGGAAGTGCCTGACAGTCGGGACCCATCTGGTCGAAGCGTACGTAGCGTTGCCATTCTTGTCACGAACGTGTACGTACATACTGGTCGATGTAGAGGCGCGCACGTAGCATGTACACGTACGTACATCAGCCAGGGTGCAAGAAAGGAAATACGGCCACGTACGTACATACGGGCGGGTTCTCGAACGCCTACTCGCGCGTACGTACGGCCAGGGCTCATGTACATGGCTGGGTCGGAATGGAGAAACAGCGTCGTCTCGTGTTCATGGGGAGCCAACCGGCTGGGTCGGAACGGAATGCGTCGTCGTGTTCATCGGGAGGGCTTGGACGGAACAGCCGATGGAAACGAGGCCTGGCGTACCGCAGAACGGAGGAAACGGCCTTGTGTTCGACCGACCACGGTCGAAACGGGATCCTGTTCATCGGGAGGGGTCTGGTGTACCGCAAAAAGGAGGAAACGGACCTCCTACGGTCGAAACGAGGGTCCTGTTGATCGGGAGGGGTGTGGCGTACCGCAAAACGGAGGAAACGGACTTGTGTTGGAGCGCTACGGTCGAAACGGGGGTCCTGTTCATCGAGAGGGGTGTGGCGTACCGCAAAACGGGACTCCACGGGATACTGTTCATCTCCACCGTCGACCTCCTCTATCCTCCACGGGCTACTGTTCATCCACCGTCGACCTCCTCCAGCCTCCACCTGCGACTGTTCATCCACGGGCTCCTGTTCATCCAGCCTCCACCGCGCGCTACTCCACCGGCTACTGTTCAACCAGCCCTCTCCACGTGCTCCTGTTCAACCACCCCTCCACGGGCTACTGTTCATCCAGCCCTCCACCGTCTACTATTCATCCAGCCCTCCACGGGGTGGTCCTGTTCATCCAGCCCTCCACGGGGTCCTGTTCATCCAGCCCCAACC